>NW_027069695.1:908903-1015734 GCF_002906115.3 Quercus suber | reverse complement strand
AAACCCGGTCTAGAGCTGCGTTTTTAACACCCTCTAGCTGCATTTTTTCACGAAAATAGATACAAGACCTATAGCTGCGTTTTCTACAAAACGCGGCTATATCCCCAGTTTAGGCTGCGCTTAAAATGCTGTTATAGGTTGGACCTATAGCTGCGTTTTCTATAAAGCGCAGCTATAGGTCCGTACCCTATACCTGCATTTTAAAACGCAGCCCAAACTGGGCCTATGGCTGTGTTTTGTAGAAAACGCAGCTACAGGTCCAGCATCTGTTGTTGTCTAAAATCGCGGCTAGAGGCTCTTAAAAACGCAGCTATAGATCCGGGTTTGGGCTGCGTTTTTAAAAACGCAGCTCTAGGTCCCGCATGGGGCTATAGCCACGCCGCATAGGCCATGTTTGGAAACGCAGCTATAAAAACGCAGCTATATCCTATAGCTGCGTTTTTAGGGTCTGTAGCTGCGTTTTTTAGGGTCGATCGAAAGCTTTAGTCGACCGGTCCAATCCTTAGTGGATTAGTATTCAATGAAAATATTCTTAGCGGATTAGTATTCAATGAAAATATTCTCAGTGGCTTAGTGCTCGATTGCAAGTCGATCGGTCTAGTTATGAATTTGACCGGTCGAAGAGTGTTCACAATTAGCTGAGATGTGATAGAAATAGTTTTTGCATACTTTTAATGTAATGGTTTTGAAAGCATTTTCTTTGTGCCTAGGGCCAGCCCAAGATAATTTGAGGTCTAAGGCAAAAATTTTAAAAGAGTCTTTTATATCTAAATATTATTTAAACAATATTTAGTTTCCTTTTTATTATATTTCTTATTTCATATTTATTACTAATTCATACTTATTAATATGGATAATTCACCCAAAGTGAGCTAATGATACTATATAACTTTTACAAACTAGCATGTTATCAATTTATTAAAAAAAAAAAATGTTATTCAAACATTCATTTATTATATAGTTTAAGTGACACCGATCACATTATTGTTGCATTAGTTTGCAAGATTTTTGTTGTAAAATTTGTATTAGCTTTAACATTTTTCATATACTTAATGGAGATTAGGTTTCATTTCTTTTCTTTTTACTTTTTTTTTTTTTTTTTGGTGGAGAAAATACTAAACTTACTATAAATTTTATTACAAAAAACTTACAAACTGATGATGTGGCAATGAGATGACACTTCAACAAAAGAATAAATGAGTACTGAATTATTTCATGTGATTGGTGACATGTCAATTTATAGGAGTTATATAATAAAACTTATAATATACTAGCATAACTCTAATATTTTAGACCTTGGGAAAAAAAATGTACAATTAACTCATATTTTTCTTTAATTAAAAAAAAAAGAAAAAAAAATAGAGAGAGAAAACCTTACTATCCCCATATTTGGGGGCCTTTCCATGTTAGGGGGCCTTAGGCCATGGCCCAAATGGCCTAGGCTTAGGGCCGGCCCTAATTGTGCCCCCAAGTCATCAAATTTTATGTTTGTTCTTTAAGAGCATTCATATTCGATCTCCTATATGCTATATGTTGATATATTTTAGCATCAAGGCACAAAAATAGCCCATTACCTGGTCTTGTAAAATCTTCGAATTGCAAAAATTTGCAACTGTGCTATAGTGCCATCCTAAATGTATGATGACACTGTAGCTCAATTATAAACCAAAAAAATTATATTTTATTCTTTTTCACCTTTTGTTTTCTCTCACTCTCACTTCTGTCTCTCATTTACTCTCTCTCTCTCAAAGCTTGCACCGAAGCTGGGTTTGGATTCATGGTCACGGCATGGCGATCGGTGTGGATTTTGGATGGTTCAGAGGGTGGTGCTGGGATATGTGGGGGTGGCAATGTGTTGGTGGGTGGCATGGTGGTGGCGTGGTGGCTATTTTTTTTTTTTTTTTTAATTTTTTATATGGCCGGTGCTAGAGGCAAAAGGAGAAAGAGGGGAAAAGGAAGAGAGAGTGAAATAGTATTAAAATATATATATATATATTTAAATAAACAAGAACATCAATATTGTGGCAATCTGGACCATGCACTCTTAAATCATAACCTATAGATGCGAAAAAAAAAAACACACTTTTCCCACAAGTGACAAAAAGATGCTGAGGACAACAAAAGATTACAAGAAGGCAAACAACCTCCACGACTGGAGGAGTTCTGACTTAATGCTCCACTTTGTTTGTCATGCTCCAGTAGTTCTATGTACTTTCAACCTCAACAATTTCATTTGAAGTACTGGCAGTAGCAATTTCAGATTGCATCAATATCTCAGGCATCATTATTTTGAGGCCATAATTCTCTCAAGGATGCTTACTCTGCTATGGTACAATTCAAGGCTTGTGTGGCCGTTTGACAAGATAAGGGTTAAGCAAGCTAGCACTGGCAATTCTAAGCTAACTAAAGATTTCATCATCAAATCCTACTCCAATAAGAGATTTATCAATAATGCACTATAAGACAGGCAATGTCAAAAGAAAGTAATCCAATCAAACAAGCTCCCATAAACCGATTGAAAATTTTATTTCGATGGGTCCTTTCTGTAATTAGCTCAAGAAGAAATACCAAATCATAGACATCCTTTTAAAAACCAACTCCTAACCCCACTGTCCATCAAAACTCTATTGCTTGTCGATACATTGATTCAAAATTACCCTCCAGTTAATATTTTGCCCCCAAAATTTGATATCTTGCCTCAAAATTCTGATCTAATAAGATAGAGTTGAACCAAGTTAGATGGACACTCGAGAAATACATTATGGTGAAGCAGGCTAGCCTCTTGCTATCCCATGGCAATTTTAATCCTACGGCCATCCAAGATCTTTTCCTTGAGTTCTCCTTCTCCTACATGTAGCACCATAAGGTTCCATCGATATAATTGGTAACTAGAAGTTTCTCTTTCTGTTCACTGCAATATCCCAAGAGGGAACCATTATGTGTTTGTCTCAATTACCAGAGCTGATAGCTCAGATGAATTGTTTCTCAAAAGATTGAACTATTATCCTTTTAACGCAAGAGGACCATTTGGAACACTGCCTTGTACATATCCCAATCTTTCCCACCCAATGACATTGTGTTGTGAAATTGCCGTTGCTCTTAATTCTGAAAGTCATCTAGTAACTTTTCTCCATCTGTGATCAAATCATTTGCCATTTGGTTAGTGCTAATCAGAAATTACAACAGTATTTAACAGCATTTATATTGTTTTTTAGGTGGCAATATTACTCGCCTACAAGTGAAACATTGTGAGAGGAAGAGAAATTTGGCTTCGATTGAACTGTACTCTATAAAAAATAAATAAATAACTTAAATACATTGTTGGTCTCTAAAATTTTGAACATGAGCAATTTTAGTAGTCCAAGTTTAAGTTATCACATCTAGTCCCTTAGATAATATGATTAAACTAAAAAATAACACATCACCACTCCACAAAGACTAAAAACAGTGACTTTAAGTTTACTAAGGACTAAAAGCAAAATTTTAAGTTTTTTACATTACAAGCATCCACTTAAACTTTATGGAGTGAATTTAAAAATGCTTCTGAGCTAAATTTTAAGTGAATAATGTATTTGGGTTTTGGAAAAAGAATAAAATCATTTGGAAAATATTTCTGATTTTTGTTTTCAAAGTGTTCTAGACATTATAAACACAGCAAGACGCTTCAGCTCATTGATGACACTTCACTAATATAAGACATCTTTCCATCGCTTGTGTATTTTGAGAGAAAATCAACATCTACGAAAGATCAACGTCAAAAAAGTAATGATCATGCAAATGAAAGGAAAGTTCTAGTTCCAACTAGGTTAGAGATAGAAATCTTCCCTTTGAGACTGACTTTAGCACTAAAATGATATGTATAAACCCATATCACAAATTGATATACTCACTGTTTGGAAAATTTGAATATGAACAATGGAAGGATCAAAGTAACTTAGAGCATTCCATCTAGTATCTAAAAAAATTCAATTTTATCATTTCAAAGCTATTTTATCATTTATACTATACCATTTTACGGCACACCTATCATCCCAAACTTTATCTTTTCCCAAGTTTATTTAAATATATATATATATATTTTAATACTATTTCACTCTCTCTTCCTTTTCCCCTCTTTCTCCTTTTGCCTCTAGCACCGGCCATATAAAAAATTAAAAAAAAAAAAAAAAATAGCCACCACGCCACCACCATGCCACCCACCAACACATTGCCACCCCCACATATCCCAGCACCACCCTCTGAACCATCCAAAATCCACACCGATCGCCATGCCGTGACCATGAATCCAAACCCAGCTTCGGTGCAAGCTTTGAGAGAGAGAGAGTAAATGAGAGACAGAAGTGAGAGTGAGAGAAAACAAAAGGTGAAAAAGAATAAAATATAATTTTTTTGGTTTATAATTGAGCTACAGTGTCATCATACATTTAGGATGGCACTATAGCACAGTTGCAAATTTTTGCAATTCGAAGATTTTACAAGACCAGGTAATGGGCTATTTTTGTGCCTTGATGCTAAAATATATCAACATATAGCATATAGGAGATCGAATATGAATGCTCTTAAAGAACAAACATAAAATTTGATGACTTGGGGGCACAATTAGGGCCGGCCCTAAGCCTAGGCCATTTGGGCCATGGCCTAAGGCCCCCTAACATGGAAAGGCCCCCAAATATGGGGATAGTAAGGTTTTCTCTCTCTATTTTTTTTTCTTTTTTTTTTAATTAAAGAAAAATATGAGTTAATTGTACATTTTTTTTCCCAAGGTCTAAAATATTAGAGTTATGCTAGTATATTATAAGTTTTATTATATAACTCCTATAAATTGACATGTCACCAATCACATGAAATAATTCAGTACTCATTTATTCTTTTGTTGAAGTGTCATCTCATTGCCACATCATCAGTTTGTAAGTTTTTTGTAATAAAATTTATAGTAAGTTTAGTATTTTCTCCACCAAAAAAAAAAAAAAAAAGTAAAAAGAAAAGAAATGAAACCTAATCTCCATTAAGTATATGAAAAATGTTAAAGCTAATACAAATTTTACAACAAAAATCTTGCAAACTAATGCAACAATAATGTGATCGGTGTCACTTAAACTATATAATAAATGAATGTTTGAATAACATTTTTTTTTTTTAATAAATTGATAACATGCTAGTTTGTAAAAGTTATATAGTATCATTAGCTCACTTTGGGTGAATTATCCATATTAATAAGTATGAATTAGTAATAAATATGAAATAAGAAATATNTTATAATAATAAAATGATGTAAACCACAATCAAGTCAACATTTTTCAAACCTGGTTTATTGCAAAACACATTAAAAAAAAAAAAAAAAAAATACACCAACGAACTAGTTACAAAACAAAGCACAAATACAAGCACGTTAAAACAAATACTGTTAAATATTAGTATTGATACACTATGTTGAATATACTAGTATGGATGTGAAAACGAAAGTATAAAGTATAAAACACAATAACACACAAATGTTACGTGGTTCAGCCTAATGGCCTATATCCACAGAGGAAACCCTAAACGGCTACATCAATAATATATTATAGTATAGTACAAATCCTGTATTACAATGAATCATAACATGTGTATATATATTAGACTAAACCCTAGACTGATAGATTTCTAGTATAAGTAGGAGACTTGGTTTGCACACAAAATAGAATTAGGCTTAAGCTTATGCTAATGGCTAATATATCTCTAATACCCCTCTCAAACTTAAGATGGAAGCTTGATGAAATCTTGAGATTTGATATGGTTGAGAAGATCTCTTGAATGAAGTTTGGCTATGTTACGGTAGTTTGAGAAAGGCAATGGTCTTGCATTGTTGATGCGACTTCTAACTGTAACATGACTATATCAGAGAGTTTTGATGGTAGTAGTAGGAATCCAAAGAAGATGAATAAGGGCGGCGGTATGTTAGAGTCAGGGGGTTCAAATGAACCCCCTGACCTGAAAATTTATATATATATATATATATATAATATTTAAAAAAAAATTATTTTGAACCCCCTGCAAAAACAAATTTGCACCCCCTCCCCATGAACCTTACTCCTTTATTTTTAAAGCCCAACTTAAACTCCTGAAAAAAAAAAAAAAAAAAAGTCCAAATAAAAATTTTGATCTTTAATTTCAGAAATAAAAATCCCATTAATCAAAATTTGAGAAATCATAAATAAATAAAAAGAGTCAAATAAAACTTAAGAATTTATTGCTGCCTAACCTCCAAAATTTTCATTATTCTTTTTTCTCTTCAAACCCAATGGAAAAAGGTTGTCTCTGCATCACACACACACAAATCTGCTGCTGCCTGAGGCCTTGACTGTCCTAATCTGCCGCTGTCGCCACCGCTTGGAAGGCCCTTCTGCGCCGCTTGATCTGGTTTTCAGCTCTCTCTTTCTTTCACTGTGAGTGAATCACCATATGTATGTGAGGAGTTATCTATCTTTTGATATTTTTTGTTGAGTTTTTGAATCTTGGACTGTGTGGGTGGGAGCTGTGGTGTGTGTTCTGAACCTTTGATATTTGTTGCTGAGTAACTCAAGTTACTCAACTTGAGTTTTGAGTCTCTAAAGTAATGTTTGACCGTGTCTGACTATGTGTGGGCCTTTGGGGTTAATGGGTTATAGAGTCATAGCCTTATATAACTTATTCTTTTCTTTACTGTTGGGTGGTGCAGAGTTGCTAACTTGCTGTAAGTGACTAAGTGTTTTGATATAAAGTTGAGTTATGACTTATTACTTTGACTATTTGACTAATTTGTAACTTGTGAGTAGTTTTTTAATTTTGTTGAATGTGACTTAGGATTTGTGTGTGGTTGTTAGCTATGTGATTAGTCAATACATTAACATTAAAGACAATAAAAATATAAAATATTTAAAGAATTGTAAACTTATAAATTAAAGAATTGCAAAAAAATCACTTAATAACAATAATTAAATATTTATTGTATTAGAAAAAAAATGTCAAATGAACTTATAGTTTATTTTTTGTTCTTTTGCTAGTACTATGGATAAATTTGTAATAAGAAAACCTCATAGGCTGCAAGATTCATCTTCTACCCAAGATGCAGATCTTACTCAAGATTCATCTTCTACCAAGATGCAGACTTTACTCAAGATTCATCTTTTACTCAAGATTCATCTTCTACTCAAATTCATCTTCTAAGTATGGTCGTGTTGATGTAAACAATCTTCCTTCGGACCCTGGACTACGAAAAAAGATTTCATTTTATCATTCTAATGATCGAGATGAAATAAGAAGATATTATTTGCAAAAAAAAACCATGTCAACCTTATAAACACGATTTCCCTCAAACAAAATTGGTGGACTTATGCATCGATTTAATCCTAAATGGTTTAAAGAGTATGAAAGTTGGTTGGAATATAGTATTGAAAAGGGTGCTGCATATTGTTTATATTTTACCTATTTAGACAAGATGTTGGTATGCAATCTGGAGGGGACAGTTTTGTGACAAAAGGATTCAATAGTTGGAATAAGAAAGAAAAGCTAGACCTACATGTTGGAGGTGTTAATAGTGCCCATAACCAAGCTCTTAGAATGGTGAAAATCTAATGAAGCAAAATCAACACATTCAAAGTGTTTTGTTAAGCAGTCAAATCAAGATAAAATTGAATATCGGACTCAATTAAATGCAATAGTTGATTGCATAAGATTCCTTTTCATCAGGGGTTAGCTTTTCGTGGTCATGATGAATCTGATGATTCAAGTGATAAAGGAAATTTCCTTGAGCTTCTACAATTTTTGGCAGATCATAATGATGTTATTAATGAAGTGTTGAGAAAACTCCAAAAAACAGCAAGCTAACCCATCCGATATTCAAAAAGACATTGTGAATGCAGTTACATATAAAACTACCGATGCCATCATCGAAGATCTTGGCAGTGGTTCTTTTCAATTTAGTTGAAGAGTCCCGGTGATATCTCAATAAAAGAACAAATGGTTGTAGTTTTGCATTATGTGGACAAAAGGGAATTGTTACAGAGCGATTTCTTGGTATTGTACATGTAGCAATACCCCGCTTTGTCTCTAAAAGCTGCAATTGAATTTTTATTCAGTAAATATGCATTGAGTTTATCAAGACTCGTGGGCAAGGTTATGATGGGCCATAACATGCAAGGTGAATTCAATGGTCTTAAAATTTAATTTGAAGGAGAATAATCAGCATTTTATGTCCATTGCTTTGCTCATCAACTTCAGTTGACTCTTGTAGCTGTTGCTAACAAGCATACTGATATTGTTGAATTTTTTAGCTTGGTTAGTAAAATAGTAACTATTGTTGGAGCTTCTTGTAAAAGATGAGAATTTTTACGAAATGCACAGCTGCCAAAATTACAGAAGCATTAAACTTGGGTGAACTTAAAGTGGGCAAGGTTTGAACCAAGAGACAAGTCTTAAACGTGCTGGTGATACACATTGGGATCACATTATAGGACAATCTCACTTGATTTTGATGTTCTCTTCCACAGTTGATGTACTTGAGATGATTGAAAATGATAGCCTACTCTCTAGCCAAGAGTTGAAGCTCGATCTATTTTAAGGTTAATTCTATCTTTTGAATTTTCCTTTGCTTTACACTTGATGAAAAATATTTTGGAGATCAAAATGAGTTGTCAATAGCATTGCAAAAGAAAAATAAAGATATTGTAAATGCTATGACACTTGTCAAAGTGTCTAAGCAACGATTGCAGATGATGAGAGATAATGAATGGGAAGCTCTATTGACTGAAGTATCCACATTTTGTAGCAAGCATGATATTCCTCTCTTGAATATGGAAGAAATGCCCACAAATTACAAATTTAAATCACTATCGTGTTAATCTATTCTTTGAAGTCATAGATCTGCAACTTCAAGAGCTTAATAATCGTTTTTCAGAGGTGACTACTGGTTGCTACTTTGTATGGCTTGCTTCGAATCCAAGTGATTCGTTTTTGGCTTTTGATATACAAAAATTACTCGTCTTGCAAAGTTCTATCCATCTGATTTTTCTGAGACAAATGTTTGGCACTTGATAATCAACTTCAACTTACATTGTTGATATGCGCTCCAATGATGAGTTTTTAGAGCTTAAAGAATTGGGACCTTGCTAGAAAGATGGTGGAGACAAAAAAGGATGTATATATCCATTGGTATATTTACTTGTGAAGTTAGTTTTGACCCTTCTGTTGCAACTGCAACAGTGGAAAGAAGTTTTTCAGCAATGAAATATATCAAGAATGAATTGCGCAATCGAATGGGGATCAATGGTTGAATGATTGTTTGACTATGTACATTGAAAAAGATATAGCTCATAGGATTGATAATAAATCTATCATGCAACGGTTTCAAAATATGAAACCTGTAGAAGACAATTGTAGAATTTCATTTTTTTTTTTGGTGATATTGATATATTCAAGTTTCTTTTGTTTTAGATTTTATATAATTTATGTTTCTTATTGACCCCTTGGACAAAAATCCTGGAGCCGCCCCTGAGATGAATGCAGCGAAAAAAACATCGAGGAAGCAAAGATTGCTCTGAAATATACTACAAGGACAGAAAACCATTGCCACAAAAAGTGGCTCTGATACTATGTTAAATATTAGCATTGATACACTTTTTTTTTTTTTTTTTTAATGTGTTTTGCAATAAACCAGGTTTGAAAAATGTTGACTTGATTGTGGTTTACATCATTTTATTATTATAAGAAAAATGTTAACAGATATCTTAAAGACATTGGTTTAGGAACTATTTTTAGAAACATTTTTATGGGAAAATGATAAAAAAATTAAATTTTTTGACAACTTTTTATATTTCTCATTAAAGTAGTTTTAAAACTTTTATAATGTGGTTTATTAACAATTATCCTAAGGCACTTGTTAACATGACCATTATTGTAATTATTATTAATTTTCTGGGTTATGCTTTCCAATTACGGTTCGGCATTTGGTCAGGTTTGGTCCATTTCAGTTTAATTTGATCCAATTCTATCAATTTCAGTCCATTCTAGTCCACTTCACTCCATTCGATACACTTCTGTCTAATTTAGTCCACTTCGATGTACCTACTTAAGAGTATTCACATCAATTCATGTATAATAGAAAAAAGTGTGGAATTTACATAGTTTTGCTTAAAAATTACTCACATTAGTATATGTATATAATTGTGTAAATTTACAAACAAGTTTGCTACAGTAACCATGTAAATTTACATAATTAACATTATTCATTTTGTATTTAGTTGTTTATTATTTTTTTATGTATGTCGAGGATGAAAGAAGAGAGCTTATTGTGGTTATTGTGTGTGAAGAAAGAGAAACAATAAAAAATAAAAAAAGGGAAATTGATATTTTAATGTGTAATGTAAAATAAATAATCTAATGTGGGATGTTTTGAAAAGAAAATACGTAAAATAGAAAAAGTAGATTTTTATGCTAAAATAGCCAAGAACTTTTGCATGGACTGATGTGAATGATCCAAGAATGGGAAAAGAAAAGTTTATGTTGAGAGTACTATCAATTATTTGAGTAATATAAATTGTAACTATATAATAAATTTTAATTAGTTTATAGCTATACTTTGGCCGAGAATATATTAGTAGCCATCTGTTTTAAGCTTAGGCCGATGTCGAATTCTAAAATCCAAACTTGACATCCAAAATTAAATTGGAGTCTTAAAAGTCTAACCATAAATAGCAGCTTGGCCCAACACACATAACTGCTCTTCAGAAAAACAGAACAAATCTAGACGTAGTCATTTTCACTTTTTAGGATTGTGGCCAACAATGACTCAATAATTGACTGTTTGTAAGAAGAAAATGTCGTTTTAGCCTTTTAGGTAATCTAATGAATGATAATTTTATTATTATAGAGTTTAACCTACACCAATCAATGTTTTGTATAGGCGTGAATTGAACTTCAAATTTCTTATTAAACTATAAAAGACTTTACCAATTAAGTTAACTAAAGCCCACCAAATCTATATATCTATATATATAATAATAAGTGAAGCAAAGAGAGTGTAAAATTGAATTCCAAATTAGAAATCTATGTGTGCCACGTGTACACACCAAATTAGAATTCCTAATTAGAATTCTAATTTTGTGTCATGTGTCTAGAATCTGAAATTGAAGTTGAATTTTGCATCATGTGGCTAAATGTATGTAGACTCATTCTCATTAAAACCACTTCTATGTATCAGGCCAAGTGAGTTACTGAGCTAATTAAGTTTTTTTTTGATTTTGCAGTCAAACGTGAAAACCAAATAGATTAATATCGGTGAAAGGGAACTTGAATTTTGCATCATGTGGCTAAATATATGTGGGCTCATTCTCATTAAAACCACTTTTATGTATCAGGTCAAGTGAGTTACTGTGCTAATTAAGTTTTTTCTTGATTTTGCAATCAAACGTGAAAACCAAAAAGATAAATATCGGTGATAAGAACTTGGTTTGGGTACATTGCATAATTTCCAAAAAGATAACAAAGCCAGAGTTTGCATTTTTGTTATAAATTGCTTACAAAGTTTGCATCTTTACATTTGCACTGAGTTTCAGATTAAAGTGCTTTCTTCTTGGTTCTGACACTGAGTTTTGTTTACTATTCACTTACAAAGTTTTCATCTTTACATTTGTTATAAATTGCTAATATATGATTAGGTGCACATTATGCCTAAAATTCACTATCCTTATATTTGGCTTTTTGTTCAAGTTTAGCACCTATAACAATGAAGAAAGCATTGCTATGGACCGATAGATGATACTTTTTGCAGGCTGCGAAAGAACTTAGTGATCAATGGAATCTCATGCGAATTGGAGAGGACCTGGCTGTAGATGTCTGGATGGCAGATGTGAGTCATTATGTTTTTAAAATTTTCAGTGAAGGTAAAGGTTATGAACAATGTAAATTTTCCAGAGAGAGATTTATTATTCTATATTTACACAAGTTTGGTCGCCTTCTTGGAGTGGATCACTCCACCCCGTCTTTCTACTGGAATTTTTTATTCAGATTGTTACAATTTAATCCGAAATTTTATTTGAATTTTCCTATTGTTGTTACTATCATATATTATCATTCCAATTTAGAAGCCAATAAGATGAAATTAATAGTACATTAAATACTCAAGCTTTGCGAATCGGTAGTACCAATCTAAATCTATTGGATCTGCTTCGTTATAATACAACTATGAAGGATGTATAAAAACACGCACAAACCCATCTCTCTATAAAAAAAGACTGGAGAGAATTTCTTTTATCAGCCATGGAACTTCAGAGGTTTTTTCTTCACACAAATGCCCATTATGTTACAAAATGACCCATCGTAAAACTACAAAATAAGTACAACTCTGAGAGTTTTTTTTTTTTTTTTTAATTTTTAATTTTTTTAGGCTACGAAAATTTCAATTACCAATAGAGATTGAAGATTCAAAAGCGTGAATAGATCTTTTGAATAAACATTGTCACCAAGGTTCATTTTTTTATGTAAAATATATATACTGCTAAGTTTTGTTAATAAAATTTTCTGGTTAATAATATGAATTTAGACTTAACTGAGCCTTTTAAACATGAATAAACTCATGATTAATAATATATCAATTCCCGTGTGGTAGCACAGGGCTCCATACAAGTAAGTAATAATTGATGTCTACATTGACTCCGTGATTGACTCTTTGTTAGAAAAAATAAACAAAACAAAAAAAAGGCTGTAGCTTTTACATGGCCCAAAGAGAACGAAAACAGGCATATTCTTCTCGGAATATGCAAGGAACCACCCTTTTCTTGTTCTTATTTTATACCCAAGATTAACATACTGAATATTTTGCTAAATTAATATTTCGATAAAAAAAAATAATAATTTAGGGTTTCAATTGTGCTAGATCTCTATTGATTCAATATTTTGGGGCATTCTTGAACTTGGAAAAAATGCAAAACATGCACAGTTTTTTCTTTTTAAAAAATTAGTTATCATTTTACATTCTTAGCCAATTTAAAAATTAAAAAAAAAAAAAAAAACGGGGCCTTTTGAAACTTTAATAGAGGCCTTAAAATCTTCATAAAAAAATTGGGACAAATTGGGGGCCTAAGTTGCCTAGGGTTAAAGCCGGCACTGCCCAAACCTAATATGATCCGTAACTTGATAAACCTGACCTGAATCCAAACTGACCCGACTTGTTTCTAGGTCTACTTCTGATATTTGCTTGGTCATTTTTAAGCACTCAGACAATTATTGGATAATCTCATAGAAGTTCAGCTTAAATGACTAATTTGACTGAGCATTGTTTATTGACTTCTTTTTCAAAGAGCTGAAATTGCTACTTGTTTTTTGAAGAGGCATTAACTTCGACTTCCGTACTCTTGACTTTCGAATACCGTTCTTTACGGTGCATGACTTGGAAAAATTGACTCAGCACTTTCATTTTGTTTTTTGACTTCTGACTCAGCAATTACTTTTTTACGTTCCTCCAAAAAAACAAAGGCTCAAATTTCTGCCATTTCTTCCGAACCACTTTTTCTTATATGTTCTTCGAGAATTAAAGAATTAACGTGTGTGATCAATTTTCCAGTTTGAAATTTCTTGAAAATGATTGTTTTGATATTTCTCTATAACTAGTTACGTACAATGCTTTCTACCTCTTGAGTATTCTTACTAAACACTCAGAAGCAAATGGCTCATAGTGCCAAACTCGTCATAGCTCTACTTCACATATTTGCTTGGTCATTTCTGGATATTCTTGAAATAAGCAATGGCACAGAGACTGATATCTACTGCTTGAGGTCGATTAAAGAGCCACTAGAAGACCCTTACAACTACTTCAAATCATGGAATTTCAGCAACAACACAGAAGCTTTCATCTGTGACTTTGTTGGGGTCGAATGCTGGAACTCTGATGAATACTAAGTATTAAATATCATGTTGAAGAACATGGGGCTGAAGGGCCACTTTCCTCGGGAAATCGAGAACTGCAAGTTGGTAGCGGGTCTGGACCTGTCAGGTAATGAGCTTACAGGCACCATACCATCTGACATATCTTTGTTGCTCCCGAACGTGACCTCCCTTGATCTCTCATCCAACAATTTTACTGGTGAAATCCCTAAGAGCATAGTGAATTGCACCTACCTAAGTGTCCTTCGACTTACAACAACCAGCTAACGGGATTTATCCCTCCAGAAATTAACCAGCTTTGGAGTCTCGGCACGTTTAGTGTTGCTAACAATCTTTTATCAGGGCCGGTGCCTGTGTTTTCCGATCTTACCATTCCTGCAGAGAGCTATGCAAATAATCTGGGACTTTGTGGGGCTCCGTTGGAACCTTGCAAACCTTCTCCTAAGAAGTTTATTGTTCTATGCAAAGAAGGGTTTGTGGTAGGCTGGATTGTCGCTATGGTCACAGTGGTAGCTGTTATGTTTCATAATACGCTAATATTGCTTGTGAAGAAGGCAATAACCAAGAAGAACAAGAAATTAATGAAAGCAGGAACCCGATGGTGTTCCACTGGTGAAAGAAGCAAGAACATGATGGCAATCTCTTAGAGCCTGTTTGTTTCCATCTTTATGTTTCTTTTTGTCCAATACATGATTGCAATAGACTATTTTCAAAAGCAAAAATGACAAATATATTTGTCTCCTAATTACAATCCAAAACAATGTTAAAAATATCAAAGAAGCCCTCCTATATACACTGCCACAAAGAAAGCTTTACTTGCATATTAGTGATCCTTTCGATTCAACATTAAATGATCATCCTTACTCTCTGCTTCTCGCCCTTTGAAAAATTATGCTATGGGAGCCCCTCTCACATTTGGGTGCCATAGATATTTAGGGAAGAACCAAATACGAGAGGGGTGCCTCATAAGATGAGATTTATTACTTGTTTAGTACTTGCAAATAATGCTCCTCTCACATGGGCATAAACCCTGCAAGAATGGGACGCATGTGTATGTGAGAGGCGTATTGTATGCAACTGTTATACAATATACCACCTTCATGAAATGATCTCCAATGAGGTACTTTCTCCTCAATTTGTCATGAGTAGACAGTTCATATAACCACTTAAAAGAAACATCTGTGATAAATTTTGTCATATAAATTCTGATTAGCACTAATGCAAAAATGACAAATGATTTGATTCACAGATGGAGAGAATGGTTACTAGAATGAACTTTACAGAAATTAGTGAGGCAACTGGCAATTTCAACACAAACAATGTCATTGGAATGGGAAAGATTGGGATGATGTACAAGGCAGTGGTTCCAAATTGCTGGCCTCTTGCGGTTAAGAGGTTAAATAATTGTCAATCTTATGAGACACAATTCCTATCTGAGCTATCAGCTCTGGGTATATTGAGACATGATAACCTGGTTCCCCTCTTGGGATATTGCAGTGAACAGAACGAGAAACTTCTAGTGTACAAATATATATTGCATGGCAACCTTTATGATTGGCTACATGTAGGAGAAGGAGAACTCAAGGAAAAGATCTTGGAATGGCCTTTGAGGACTAAAATTGCGAATGGGATAGCAAGAGGCCTAGCATGGCTTCACCATAAGTATGATTTCCGAGTGGTCCATCTAAACTTGGGTTCAAACTCTATCTTATTAGATACGAATTTTGAGCCCAAGATATCAAATTTTGGTGGGGCAAAAATATCAAGTTCTGGAGGGTTAATGTTCATGAATTCAAATGTCATCGACACAAGCAATAGCTCTTTTGTAGACAGTGGGGTATGGGAGTTGGGTTTTGTTAAAAAGGATGTCTATGACTTTGGAATTTTACTTCTTGAGCTAATTACAAGAAAGGAACCCATCGAAATTGACAGTTTTTCATACGGTTTTAATGGGAGCTTGTTTGATTGGATAACTTACCTTTTGAGCAATTCATCTGATCTTGATAGTGTTATTGATAATTCTCTTATTGGAAGAGGATTTGATGATGAAATCTTTGAGTTACTTAGAATTGCATGTACTTGTCTTAACTCCTTCCCTCGTCAAAGGCCAACAATGCTTGAATTGTACAATACAGTTAGTACTTTTGTGGAGAGAGATGGCATCACAAATGACTCTGAGATATTGATGCAACCTGAAATTGCTATTGCAAGTAGCTCAATTGAAATCAATACAATAAGTACTTTTGGGGAGAGATACGACATTGCAATTGACTCTGAGATATTGATGCAATCTGAAATTGCTATTGCAAGTAGCTCAAATGAAATTGTTGAGGTAGAAATTGCACGGACCAATTGAAGCATGACATACTAAGTGTAGCTTTCACATTCCAAAATATATGTAACATATTTGCTGTCCCAAATGTTATTCGGGTTACGTTTTCTTAATGTAATCTTTTTCTGCCCTTCATTGTCTTTTTGTTATCTTTATCCCCTGAAATAAGAAAAAAAAGAAAAAAGAAAAAAGAAAAAAAGAAAAGGATTCTTGAGGTTTTGGAGCCACTGCAGTGGGAAGGGGAAACCGGACATTTTTTGAGGTTACAAAGAGAGACTAGTTGTATGAATGTTTTTCAAGTAGACTATTGTAATTGGTTCTTCCAGTGAATTTTCTATGCAATTGGATACTGGAGTGGTTTTTCTTTGAAGGAATTCTTCATTAGTTTTCCATTTGCCAAAACCAATAAATTTGTGTGATATATCAATAAATCCGCTATATTATTATTTGAGGTGAAAATAGAATTTTTCCATTTGGTATTTTTTCAACATTATAAGTCACAAAAATGATTTGAACATAAAACCCCTTTTCAATAAACTAAACTCTGCCTACAAAGTTCTGTTGATTAAAAATTTGGAGGATAAAAACGAATAGGAACAAAAGAAAACAATTGGTGGGGACATATCCTCCACCCAAATTGCGCGAAACCAACAGATTGTTGGACAAGCTCAGAGAAATTTCGTTTACAAGCATTAATTTGACAGCACTGTTTATTGACTTCGTGTTCCATGCTCCGGAGTCTCAACTGGCGTTCTTGACGGTGCAATGGCTTGGAAAATTAGACTCAGCAACCACTTTTGGAAAATTACTTCATCTAGTAGCTTTGACTTGGCTTCAATTTTTATATATTCTTTGAAGCTCCAAGAATTAATGGAAATGATCTATTTTCCAATCTGAAATTTCCTGGAAAGGATTTTGTTTCAATATGTCTGTTTCAAAGTGGTTGCACGTACGGCTCTTTACGCCTGCGTTTTCTTGCTAAACAGTGACTAGCAAATGGATGAAGGGTCGGACCCAAGAGGCCCCGGCCCTAAGAAAAAAAAGAAAAATGAAAATTTTGGATACCCCTGGCCCAGAGAAAAAAAAAATTATATATATATATATTTTTTTTTTTCTTTTCTTTTCTTTTTAGAATTGTGCTTCCCTCTTTCAAAAACTTAGACCCATTCCCTTATAATTAACCTAACCTAATTAGCAACTACTCAACTCAAAAATCTTAACAAAAACAAAACTTTAAAATAAAAATTGTGAATTGCAAATTGCAGTCTTAAAGTTTGAGGGGAGGGTATTTGGATTTTACACTTTAAAGTTTTAAATTTTGGATTTTACCCCCGAAAGTTTGAAAATGTTTAGATTTTACGTACCAAAATTCTGAAACTTTAGGGGTGTAAAATTCAAACACTCCCAAACTTTAGGGAATAAAATCCAATCACTCTTGAAATATAGGGGGTAAAATCCAAATTCTAAAATATTAAGGTGTAAAATTCAAACACCCCCAAACATTATAGGGTAAAATCCAAATTTTAAATCTTTAATGTAAAAAATCCAGTTAAATGCAAAATTATAAATTATTGACCTTAAGAGTCGTCCCAAAACAAGTGAGACCTTATTTTGACTTTTGAGCAAAAAGTTATTAAGGAAACAAAAATTACTATAAACGGCAAAATCACAAATTTCGAATCCTAAATGAAGGAATTCGCCATTTTAAGGGGGTACCTCATGCCAAAGTGGTAACTATTGCTTAGAGGGCCATTTCGCTTCAACCGGCCAAATTTCATGCGATTCCGACTTCGAGACCCATGATTTCTGCTAGTGTTTTTTTTGCCTTGCACGATGATTTCAAGTGCACATGGGAGTCCAGGACGGCCATTGCGGTCTGTTCTACATCATGAATTTTGACAAATCCACGATTAGGATTGCGTTTTCTTTTTATATATTTCATACTTGCAAAATTTTCACAAAATAAAAGATCAATAACTATGTCATCAATCAAATATTTAAATTTTAAGATTTTACAATTTAAAATTATGCGTAATTAAAAATAAGTTTATAAATCAAATAGTAAATAACATCTAATTCACATGAAATTTGACATGCGAGTTAAGAATATTTTCAAGAAATGTAATTATGTTAATTTTTTTAGTGAGAATTATAGTCATTGGCTACAAACTAGTTTATGGCTCAACTTTGTCTTGAAATATATTGCGAGCCATCTGTTTTTAGTTTAGCCTATGTCCAATTCTAAAATTTAAATTTGACATCTACAGCAGCTTGGCCCAACACACGACTGCTCTACAGAAAAACAGAACAAATCTAGACGTAGTCCTTTCCAGGAATGTGGCCAACACTGCTCTGTTACATAATTACTTAGTTTAACAACTTAATCAATTTTTCTTAAAATCAATCATGGCGTATAAATTACTTTCATTATGAAAAAAAATCTGGAAGTAGAAACTATAGCAAGGATTGTGGCCTACGTTGACTCCGTGATTGACGATTAGAAAAATAAAAAGTTGGGGTAACACGACAAAAAGGATGCAGTTTTTTCTTGGCCAAAAGAAAACGAAAAACAGGCATGTTCTTCTTGGAAAATGCAAGGAACCACCCTTTTCTTATTCTTGTTTTATACCCAAGATTAACATACTGGATTTGTGTTCCAGATTTGGCCTTACATCTTTTAGCACCGATTAGCCATACTTTCATTCCTGTTATCATATTATCCAAATGAGTTGTTTTTCGTATGTACACACTCTGATGCTTCTAAAAGCAAAAGATGTTACAATTTAATTCTTTTTTGGTGTAATTTCACGTCCTTTGCATCTTATTTCATGTCAAAAGTCATGCTGCTAAAATATCTAACCCAAATGGTTCTTAATGCAGGAGCTTTGGTTTTGCTCCACATTCTTGTCTGGTCATTGCCAGGTACGTTTAGCCTGAGTTCTGGTAGTTTGAGTGATATCTCTTAATTGAAATCTATTACAGATTCCTTGGAAGACCCTCTCAAATGGTAAGTTTTCTCTTGTTATTTTTTCTGCCCTTCACTGTCTTTTTGTTATCTTTATCCCCTGAAATAAGAATTAAAAAAATAAGGATTCTAGAGGTTTTGGAGCCACTGCAGTGGAAAGGGGAAACCGGACATTTGTTGAGGTTACAAAGAGAGACTAGTTGTATAAATGTTTTTCAAGTAGACTATTGTAATTGGTTCTTCCAGTGAATTTTCTATGCAATTGGATACTGGAGTGGTTTTTTTTTTTGAAGGAATTCTTCATTGGTTTTCCATTTGCCAAAACGTTGTGCTTGGTTATTGTTTATTGCTTTATTCACTGGATACAACTTTAAAAAAAAAAAAAAAAAAAAAAATTATCTTCTTGTGCATGGAATTCCCAATAAATTTGTGTGATATATCAATAAATCCACTATATTATTATTGGAGGAGAAAATAGAATTTTCCATTTGGTATTAAATAAGATTTTTTCAACATTATAAGTCACAAAAATGATTTGAACATAAAATCCCTTTTCAATAAACTAAACTCTGCCTACAAAGTTCTGTTGATTAAAAACTTTGAGGATAAATACGATTAGGAACAAAAGAAAACAATTGGTGGGGACAATCCTCCACCCAAATTGCGCGAAACCAACAGATTATTGGACAAGCTCAGAGAAATTTGGTTTACATGCGTTAATTTGACAGCATTGTTGACTTGGTGTTCCATGCTCTGGAGTCTCAACTAGCATTCTTGACAGTGCAATGACAATGACTTGGAAAATTAGACTCAGCAACCACTTTTGGAAAATTACTTATGGCTTGTTTGGAAGTTTAGAGAGGGAGGAGAGTAGAGGGGAGTAGAGGGAAGGGGAGTAGTGGGGAGGAGAGTAGAGGAGAATGATTCACCTCCACCTTATTTGGATGTTTTTAAAATTAGTAAGGGGGAATAGATTAATTAGCCCTTCCCCTTGTGTAATTTTGTTAATATAATAAGGGTAAATTAGGTAATTTACTTGGTCAATAGTTTATATACTCTACTCCCCTTCCAAATCTCTCCAATTTGGGAGAATTAAAATTGGGGGGCTAGAGGGAGTCCAAATCTCTCCAAACTCCTCCAAACCCCTCCCCCTCATCCTTTAAAAAACTTCCAAATAAGGTAATTGCATTACTCTCCCTCCCTCTATTCTACTCCCCCTCCTTTTTTAAACATCCAAACATGCCATTAATCTAGTAGTTTTGACTTGGCTTCAATTTTTATATATTCCTTGAAGCTCCAAGAATTAATGGAAATGATTTATTTTCCAATCTGAAATTTCCTGTAAAGGATTTTGTTTCAATATGTCTGTTTCTAAGTAGTTACACGTACGGCTCTTTACGCCTACGTTTTCTTGCTAAACACTGACTAGCAAATGGATGAAGGAACGGACCCAAGCGGCCTCGGCCCAAAGAAAAAAGAAAAAGAAAAAAGAAACTTTTGGATCCCCGTAGCCCAAAGAAAAAAAAAAATTACTGGTTATAATTTTTTATTTTTAGAATTGTATTTCCCTCTTCCAAAAACTTAGACCCATTTTCTTTTATTTAACCTAACTTAATTAGCAACTACTCAACTCAAAAACTTAACAAAAACAGAACTCTAAAATAAAAATTGCAAATTGCACTCCTAAAGTTTGAGAGTGTTTAGATTTTATACTCTGAAGTTTCAAACTTTAAATTTTACCCTCAAAGTATCAAACTTTGGATTTTACCCCCTAAAATTCAGAAGTGTTTGGATTTTACACTCCAAAATTCTAAAACTTTAAGAATGTAAAATCTAAATACTCCAAAACTTTAGAAAGTAAAATCCAATTACTCTTGAAATATAAGAAGTAAAATCCAAATTCTAAAACATCAAGGTGTAAAATCAAAATACCTCCAAACGTTGGGGGTAAAATCTAAATTCTAAAATTTCAGGGTAAAAAATGTAATCACCTCCAAACTTGAGAGGTGTAATTTGTAATTTTTTGTCTTGTAATTACCGTTACAATTTACCAAACGTACCCTAATAGAAAGTTGTAGAAAATTCAAAAGTCAAAAACATAAACTGATAGACCATTTTTTAGAGAAACACACATATATCTCAAACATAACACAGAGAAAGAGATAACTCTATAGTCTGCAAAGTAAGGTTGGATCTTAGAGCCTAAATGGAGTTTGGATTGGGCTTAGGCAATGATTGGGAGTGGAAAACCAGTGAGTTGTGGAGGCAAATGAACAATTCCAAGTTAGAGACGGGGCAGTGGCATAAGAGATATACATTTTAGTTCTAAATAGATTTGGGGTTTTTTTTATTTATTTTTTTATTTTTATTTTTATTTTTAAAGGAAACGGGTGATATTTGAATGAATCTACAAGAGATTTGATTTACAAAAGATTTTTCTTTCTGGGGGGGATAATATTTGCTGATTTGGGATTTGTTGAAATTTTTGTTGATGTTTGTATAATTTTGGACGGGCTATGGGCAATGAATGGGCTGGATTTTTTTTTTTGGTAAAGGGTTTATACGAATTAATTTTAAAATTTGAGGGAGGCCCAATGGATTTAAAAAGAACACTAATTCTTCAAATGAGTAACTAAAACTCAGTCCTTTTTTCTTCAAAATCCCGGGGGGCCAATAAGTAAAATTAGTGAGAATTTAAGATAATTTTTAGTTTTAATAGCACTAGTGAGAATTTATGATAATTTTTAGTTTTAATAGCACTATTAGTAGGAATTTCCAAAAAGTCCGGCACGCCTCTAGCTCCGCCATTGGCCATGTCTGTCTCCCTTCCAAACCCATTGACTTCGTATGCAGCATTTGAATTTTTCTACTTGCATTCTTTGACTGGTATCTCTGCTTGACTTGGCAATTTACACAGTACACTGAGCCAACTACCATACTAACTCTGTAGTACTCAGCCAACTACATCTTCCAAACCAGTTTCAAGATTCAAGAACAAATGAATTTTCCTGGAAATTGATTTTGTTTTTATCTTATAAGGCTTCTAACATCTGCGCTTTTTATTGGCAAACACTTACAAGCAAATTAAATGGCTCGTAATTCTGGAGTGTTGAGAGCTCTTTTTCACATAATCTTCGTTTGGTCATTTCTGAATGCTCTTGAAATAAGCAACGGCACAGAGACTGATATCTACTGCTTGAAGTCAATCAAAGATTCACTTGAAGACCCTTACAACCGCCTTAAAGATTCATGGGACTTCAGCAACAAAACCGAAGGTTCCATTTGTAGATTTACCGGAGTTGAATGCTGGCACCCTAATAAGAGTATGGTGTTAAATATCAGACTCAGCGACATGATGCTCAGGGGCCACTTCCCTCGGGGCATTAAAAACTGCTCTAGTTTAACAGGGTTAGACCTCTCCGGTAATGAACTTTCAGGACCCCTTCCATTTGACATAGCTGAGTTATTACCGTTTGTCACATCACTCGAACTCTCCGTCAACAAATTTTCTGGTGAAATCCCGAAGAGTATCGGCAATTGCAGTTATCTAAATGTTCTTAAACTTGACAACAACCAGCTCACCGGTGAAATCCCTCCCGAAATGAGCAAACTCAAACGTTTGAAACTCCTTGATGTTTCTAACAATCAGTTGTCAGGGTCAGTCCCTGTCTTTGACAGTGAATTTATTACAGCCGAGAGCTTTGCTAACAACGAAGAACTTTGTGGAAGGCCTTTGAAACCCTGTCCAAGATGGATATTCGACTTTTCATTCAAAAGTGGGTTTCTAGTTGGCTATGTGTTTTCTACAGTTTCGTTATTGGTTATTTTTTTCTCCCAATATGCGGCTTTCATGAATAAGAAGAAAACGGCTAAGAAGATGACACTGTCAAAGGAGGATACTAAGAATGCGCATAAAGAAGCTGATCAATTTATTCAGTCGCAAACGAAAGGGCTCCTGCAAGAAGGGAGCAAAAAGGTACTCTCTCTCACTCTTCCAAAATTAAGAAACTTATTTCAACTTTTTCGGAAAAATAGACAAACCCCATGAGGTTTTTCATCAAAACATGAAATCGTGTAACACTTCACTCCCTGCTGGTTTTGAGTGTCAACACTTCTGTCCCTTGGGATTTTGGCTGTAACACAAAACCTCATGTTGGACACTTGTACACTTGTACTGTTTTAGAAAATATTATGGAAAGTTGTGATCATGAATGTGCAACATTTTTACGGTTTGTTTTCATGAATGTGTAACATTTTACACACAAAATAAAACCTTATGGGGTTAAGTGTCGCACTAAAAACTTTAGGAGTTCCCTTTTCTACATGAGTATCATAGGGGGTTTGTTTATTTTTCCCCCAAAGAAATCTATTGTTCACTTTGTTTTTATATATATTTTTGAAGTTCCAGACTTACCAAATTGTTAAGTGAAACAATGATCAAAATAATGCAATCATACAGTCCCTTAAATGAAACATTCAAGTGATAAATTTTGTCGTAACTTCAAATTGGTACTAATTCGGAGTGGCAAATTATTTGATTTACAGAATTCTCAATTGGAGGGAATGGTTACTAAAATGAACTTTACAGAACTCAGTGAGGCAACTACCAATTTCAGCACAAACAACGCCCTTGGGCTGGGAAAGATTGGGGTGATGTACAAAGGAACGCTTCCAAATGGTTCACTTCTTGCAGTTAAGAGGTTACATGGTTGTCAATCATTTGAAAAACAATTCATATGTGAGCTATTGGCACTGGGTACAATGAGACACAATAACATAGTTCCCCTTTTGGGATTCTGCAGAGAGAGGAAGGAAAAGCTTCTAGTGTACCAATATATATCGAATGGCAATCTTTATGATTGGCTACATGTAAGGGAAGGCAATGATAAGATCTTGGAATGGCCTTTGAGGATCAAAATTGCCATGGGGATAGCAAGAGGCTTAGCATGGCTTCACCATAAGTGCGATTTTCGAGTACTCCATCTTAACTTGAGTTCAAATTGTATCTTACTTGATAACAATTTTGAGCCTAAGATATCAAATTTTGGAGGGGCAAAAATATCAACTTTTGAGGGGGCAATGTTCATGGATTCGAATGAGACTGACTCAAGCAATAGCTCTTTTGTAGACCATGGGGTTTGGGAGTTGGGTTTTGTCAAAAAGGATGTCTATGACTTTGGAGTTGTGCTTCTTGAGTTAATTACAGGGAATGAACTCATTCAAATCAATAATTATCCAAACAGTTTGTGTGAGAGTTTGGTTGATTGGATTACTCATCTTTTGACAAGTTCTTATGACGTCTATAATGTTATTGATAAATCTTTGATTGGCCAAGGATTTGATGGTGAAATCTTTCAGTTCCTCAGAATTGCATGTACTTTTCTTAAGCCTTTTCCTGCTCAAAGGCCAACAATGCTTGAATTGTACAATATGATAAGTATTTTGGGGGAGAGATATGGCATCACCAATGACTCTGAGATATTGAGACAATCTGAAATTGCTACTGCAAGTACGTCAAATGAAATTGTTGAGGTAGAAATTACCTAGACCAATTGAAGCATTACATACAACGTGCAAAATTATGTTGAGAAAAATCAGGAAACTGATTTTCTTTTGGGCTATGTTTGCTTGCTATAATCTTTTTCTGTCTTTTTTGCCATCATTGCCCCTGAGAAACAGAAATAAAATAAAGTTAAATTAGATTTATTTATTACGACTAAATAAATTAATTGTTCACAATGTTTATCTGTCATCGATTATTATATTCACGAGGATATCAGCGTTTAGAAAATTTGTTCAAATTGCCAAAAATATTGATATATATGTCCTTTGGAAATAAAGTACATTAATCTTGACGTTCTATTGGTGGACAACTTGTATGGCTGCTGTGAGTAGGGGTGTCAATTTGGGTTAGCGTGTCGGGTTCATGTCGTGTCGAGATAGGGGTATTCGACTAAATGGCTCAACCCTAACCCAACCCATTTAATAATCATGTCATGATCCTTCAACCCTAACCCGACCTGTTAATAAGGCGGGTTGACCTGACCCAACCCATTTGACACGCTTAATAAACGAGTCGTGTTGGGTTACACGAATGTAACACAACCCATTTCAACCTGCATAATATTAAATATAACATCTATCTAGAAATAATTATTTTTTCATCCCAAAAAGTAGTGCATACACTTCAAGTCTTCAACCCACATTCAAAATAATATAATTCAACAAAAATATAACATTCATCAAGTAATAAGTTCTTTACATTCCAAAAGAAGTGCATACACTTCAATTTAAATTCAAAATAACAAAGTTTCACAAAATAAAATAACATAGTTCAACAAAAATATAATATTCTTGGAACTCGCCAAATGCTAAGTATCAATATTGAAAGAATTTGAGCAAATAGTAGACTAATCCTGACTATGACCACGATTATTATCCATAGATTCTTTGTTGATGTCTGAATTCATAACATCTTCCACAAGCTCATCCAATTTCATTTGTGTAAGTTCTATGCCACCAAAAAAAAAAAAAAAAAAAGAAAAAAAAAAAAAAAGAAAAGTATTAGTAGTTCTAAGGTCTGTAAAGTTTCAATTTCCAATTATATCTCTTGTAAATTTTTGTAATTACTTACTTTTCTTTTTAAATTTAAAATATATGTTGGATATAAAAGGTATTTGACAAATCTAAAATGAAATAAATATTTATTTGTTATATGAGTTAAACGGGTTATGTTAAGTGGGTCATTTCGGATTGACACAAATAAATTGGTGTGTCAAACGTGTCTATTGCGGGTTACACGAGTTGACCCGTTTATGACTCTTTCTTATCGTGTCATTTTCGGGTCAACCCGTTTATGACCCAAACTCATTAAGGCCCAACCCTAACCTGAAAAACCCGTGTCGGGTTCGTGTCGTGTTCGTGGGTTAGGTCGAACATTGACACCCCTAGCTGTGAGCTAGTCTTTTAGTTCATTACTGGAGAAAAAAATAATAATAATAAATAAATAAATAAATAAATAAACCTGATCTAGACCCCTAAACAACTATAGAGCAGATTAATTGATCAAGTTGTATTGTTGTAATGGACAATTGGACATTACAAAAAGTTATTAATCACAGTCAGTCTTTTACGTTATAACTTAAAAATCAATGGAGAATTTGTCCCGAAAGGAAAACACATTATAAGGGTGACACACCGCAAATCAAACTTTGTTAGTAAATAGATACACTCAATAGTTGAACTAACCATTGCAACCTTTCTTTTGAACTTTTGAACTTGTTGTACATGGACCCTTTCACAAATGACTCATTCACCTTAACAACCAGAACCTCTGTTCAACTCTTCGACACCTCTGTGAAAATTTGCCGCAATAAACTTTACTATGATATGGTTTAATTTGAAGCTCTATATGATTACAAGTTTAGGCTCACAAGTCACACCCAATATAAATATCTTTTTTTGTGCTTACGGGTTCATCAAGATAGAGGATGTATTTTCTCTTTCTGTAGACTAGGTTTCTGCTCTCGCAACCATTTTGAAGCAAGGGAGTTGATACCGTACCGAAGGCTGTACCAGTTTGGCCAGCAGTACGATATATTTCGAATACCGGTCAATACCGGTGTACCGTTTCGGGTTTACCACTATTTTTTATATTTATAAATAAATATATATATATATATATGTATATATGTATGTATGTATGCGCGCGCGCTGTGTGTGTGTGTGTGTATTATAGTAAATATAAAAGTTTACCATAAAACATTTCCTCAATTCTGAACTAATTATTCATGGTTTTAGACTTTAGTATCAATTAAAAGAAAAAAAAAAAAACACAATATAAAAATTAGAAAGCTTAAAAGTTACCATTTCATATTAAGAAAATAAATAATACTAATAAGTTAATACAAATAAGTTACCATTCTGTCCTAACAAAAATTCAAAAATTACAAAACTTAAAAGAAAAAAAAAAAAAAAAAAAAACTTTTTCTGTACCGGTCGGTATGCCCGATATTGCCCGAAATTGCCGGTACGACTGGTATTTTTTCCAGTACAAAACAAGGGGGGTTATACATACCGGATTGCTGGCTAGTATGGTATATTCAGGCCGTACCGGCCGGTACGGTACGGAATTGACTCTCGTGTTTTGAAGTTGAGTTATAACAACCTTAATATATGTGGTCCTTAACTTGTACTTACAAAATTATTCAAAATGTCATTGTCGTCATTTGATGAATGGAAAATATTGTCATCAAAGAAAAATCAATCCATACCATAGACTCCACGTAATCAAAATGACCTCAACTCCATGAACTTGTTTTCTATGCCAAAATATTTCCTCCACTAGATGATGATAAGGACCTTTGTGAAATATTTAAAGTACAAAATAAATAATCTAACCTAAAAAATTCTATAAATAATGTTAGGTTCTAAAAATTTAGGATTTTATGTATTTAGAACTCTAATGTATATTGTTGGCAAACTATGATCAAAACAGGTTGTTAGTCTTATTTAGACTTGCTCAAAGTGTGGGCGTTTTATGTAAAGTTGGAATCAAATGGCTGCAAAAGTATTAGTATTTTCAGTCTGCCTCGATCGATCGAAAATTAGACTCAATTGATCGAATCTTGGGCAGAATGTTTTTCTGTAGAATTTTCCAACTCAGTCCAATCCCATTAAGAATTAGGATTTCAGATCTACTTCTCCCACTATATAAAGGAAACCCTAGCTACATTTTTAGAGCAGCTTTGGATGCTCTTGTTGCTCATATTTGCGGTTTGTGTGAATCTCTTGTGAGATTCCTGAGGAGCTTTCCTTCACATAAACTTAGGGTTTTCAAGGTAGAGATTACTTCAACATCAAGATGATCAACTTAGTTGCTACCATTGGAGCTTAAAAAAATACAAGCGATAGTGCTTGTATCTTGTGGAGAATCCAAGAAAGAAAGAGTCCGTGAATTCGGAGTTTACACGTGATCGTGTCAGTAAGTTCTACTGGTGGGTAGCATTAGGAAGTCGAGTGTGAGTGCTTGTAAGTCCTTTTGTATGAATTTCGATTCTTTCAAGATAGTAGATTCAAGTTTACCTTAAGGATACTTAGATTAAATCCTTCCTATGTTTTTTACCGGTTTGGTTTTCCTAGGTGATCATATCTTTGTTTTCTTTATATTTCCGCTAATTTATATCTTGATATGATTATATGATTGTGTTAACCTAGATTTGCATAATTTGACTAAGTTAATCACTTGGCTAAATAAACTAGGTTAATCCAATTGTTGTTTTAAGTGGTCTAAAACCTAACAAGTGGTATCAGAGCGGGTAGCTCTTCTATTTTAGATCTTTTGATTTAAGAGTTGATCCTTGACCCCTATTATCATGGATAATTTGAAGTGTCTTTCTACTCATGTTTGTAATGTTTTGAATAAAAAAGACACTATTGATTCCGTTGACTTTTTTGATGCTTTTGAAACTCTTCGTAAGGAATTATCTAAATCTTTGAAAATTTTTAAGAAGTTCAAGGAAGAGTTAAAATTGGCTAATCTTGAAAAAGATGATTTGATTGTGAGATTAAATGAGTCTAATAAAAAGAATGAATTTTTGAGAAATCAAATTTCCTCTCAAGATGAGAAGATGAAAAGTTTGGAATAAGAGTTGGTTGAATCTAATGCTAAAATTGAAAATTTGACTAGTACCAAGTCTACTGTTGACAACAGAAGTGTTTCTGTTTCTCTTAAGCCTAAAACTGAGAAAGTTTATATCCTTCCTTTTAAGAAGAATAATAAAGAAAAGGCTTATTTTGCAAGGTTAGACAAATTTATGATGTAGATGCTGAAGTTTCTAAACCTAAGTCTAAACCTACTGTTAGAGAGCATAATAAATCTGTTTTTGTGCCTACTTATCACTGTTGTGGTGTTGTTGGTCATATTAAACCAAATTGTTCTTTGTTGAGGCAAGAACCAAAGCCTGTGACCGGAAACCCCACTAGGAATACTGATGTTCCTAAATTTGTTCATATTTGCCACTTTTGTGGTATCTGTGGTCACATTCGTCCTAATTGTCATAAATTGAAATTTAAGCATTCTGTGTTTCAATCTAGGATATGTGATGATATTTCTCTTGCCATAAGTCCATATAAATTGTTTCATATGTTTTTGAAAACTTTAAACTTGTTGGCTTGTGAAAGGAATTTGCAGGATTTTAGTCTTTCTCAGAAGATTGGTGTAATCCCTCAAACAAATTTTGCTTCACATGGATTTTCACCTACAAAGCCGAAGAATCGTGCTATATGGGTGAGAAAAGATTCTCTAAGGTGAGTGTTGCTAACTTGTCATTGATTTAATTCTTTCAATTAATTGTGGACATGTTTTGTTTCTATTTTTGGCTATTTTGTTTTTTTAGGTTGTTTTTTTGTTTAAAAAAAAATCCAAAAACATTGAAAATTTTCAAAAAGACAAAAATATTTTATTTTGTGTCTAGTTTTATTTTTTCTTGAGGATTACATGAATTATGATATCTCTCTCTTATTTTAGAACATGCTTAACATTATGGAGAAACTTGAACAAAATTGGGAAATGTCTCGTTTGAGCAAAAAAAGCAGCATTATGCTCTCTTTTCCAAACTAAATAGGGAAATGCCCCTCTTTTAAAAATCGAGTTTCTCAAAATCGATTTAGGCCCTATAACGGCGTTTTTTAGGAGCCTATAGTGACGTTTTTAGGACCTATAGCGGCGTTTTTTAACTCGATTTATATGAAATCGAGTTATAGGTAAAAAAATTTTAAAAAATTGCCTATAACTCGATTTTATGGAAGTCGAGTTACAAAACGTCACTATAGGTCCTGAAAATGTCACTATAGGTTCTTAAAAACGCCGCTATAGGGCTCCAGATTTTTTTTTTTATAACTCGATTTTGAGAAAATCGAGTTACAAAAGAGGAGAATTTCCCTATTTAGTTTGGAAAAGAGGGCATAATGCTGCTTTTTTTGCTCAAACGGGGCATTTCCCAATTTTGTCCGGAGAAACTTGAATAACATGTGTTATATAAGTGCTAAGCTTTTTCTGATTTTGTGTGAGTATGTACTAATTTGTACTTGTACTCAAGGGTTAATTACGAAATTGATATTTCTTGTTTGTGTACCCTCTATAGCTTAGTTTAGCACTATCATGCATTGCTTTTGTATTGTTCATTTAGCATAATATATGCTTTTTGTTTTTTGTCATAAAAATTTTTTTAACCAAAAAGATTTTTGGTTTTGTATTATATCTTGGATTTATAATCAAGGTTGGCCACCTTATCTTTACATAACAAGTTTATATACTTTGTTTAGCTTTGATGAGTTTATTTATTACAATTTACTAGTTTGAGTTTTGTAGTGCATGTTGTGTGGGAAAGATGTTTATGGTTTTTTATCACTTTTTCTTGATCTTGAAGTCACATGTCTTTGACTGTCGGACTTGAACCTTTTGTGAAAGGCATAAATAACCATCTCACCATTCTTTACTAGCCAATCATGAACACCTTAGTGCATATCGTAAGATTCTATGCTCGAGAAAGTGTAGCACATGCACAAAAAGAACATAAGGTGTAGCCTCGGTCAAAATGCTTAAAATTGATGTGTACATTATTGGATTTAAAATTAAATCAAATAATTAAAATTGGTGTGTACAATATGAGGCAAAATAAAAAACTTACATAATTGCAACCTTATGATCTAGGAGATGTGAGAGTTATATGATGTAATTCTTTAGGTGATAGTCTCTTTCAAATTCTATGTGATGAATTTTGTAAACTTTGTATTTGATTTCTATTCACATATCACCTCACATCTATCTCAAGATTTTGTTAGTTGCACACACTACACAAGTTACTCTTTGCTAAACTTAGTACATTTTATTGTGTGTGATCTTGTTGTGGCCATCCAAGATTAAAAGTTCCTTGATCTTAATGCAAAATGTGTTTAAAGTTTGAGAAATTGAAAATTCTAGAGCTTGAATGTACCCGAATTAGGGATTTTGATCAAATTGGGTTCAATTAATGCAATTGGCTTGTTGAATTGATGTAATTGATCATTATATTCTGTATTCTAGCTTGTGTGATGATCAATTGGTCAAATTTTTCCTAAAAACTTAACAAGTGGTTTTAAATTTTTGGAGTTTTATTAGAAACTCTATACTCAAGCAAATTTTGTGAATTTGAACTTATATTGAACTTAGTTTCACTACATTAGAGCATGCATCATGATATTTTTTTCATGCATAATTTGTGTTTAGGATTCACATGCATTACATTGATTATTGTATCCATCTTGCAGTTTTGCAGTTATATTTCTCATTGTTTTCACACATAGCATGCATATACTTTGCTAAATTGGGTACTCAACTTGATTTAAAAATTGATTGATTAATTTTTGAGTTTTGTACATTCTAGTATATGCTATTTCTTATGTGTAAACTGCAGAAAATATTTTTCTTAAGAGATATGATAGATAATCAATGTGCAAATATTTTTCTCTATTCATGCAACTGTTTATGGGTCACATAGTGTCAAGTTTGCATTTATTGAAAGAGAGAATTTTCTTTTTTCATGTGTATCCTCACCTTAGTTTTTAACTTTGGTTTGTATGTTTTTATTTTTCCCACCTCCTAAAGTTTCCCCAAAACTGTTTTTTTCCGAAAACTTGTTTTGTTTTTCCTATTTTTATAGAAGGATTTTTTTTTTTTTTTAAACCTTTGTTGTTCATAGGGGGAATTGTCTCTATTTTCTATAGAGTTGAAGTGGTTTGTGTCCCCTTGATTCTCTATTTTCTCTTATCATTTATTGCGTATGATGATTGTTTACTCTTTGTATGAATTGTCTTTGTCAATACGTGACAAAAAGGGGGAGAAATTATTGATTTACGGGAATCATGTTTGTCTTGTTTAGGGGGGGTTGAAATTATTTTTGAAAGGGGAGAATATAAATAAAAACTTTTTGTTGTATCTACCTTAGGGGGAGAGTTAATTTACTTATGTTTTTATTTTTGTTTCTTGTTCACTGCTCATTGATTTTATATTTATGAGTTATTCATGATATATGTCTTTGTTTTGTGTTTTGTGAAGTTAAGAATTTATTTGTTGATTTACTGTTTTTCTGTCACACATGCGTTTATGCATTTTGTTTAATGTTTCATAAATATATAGGTTGATTTAATTAAGCTGCTGTCTATACTTGCAACTGATGGATAGTAGTTAAGATTGAATTTGTGTTATGAGCATTATTTTTGGAAAGAGCTTTTATTTGTAAACTTTGACCTTTTAATTTGTGTTTTGTCACGGATTGCCAAAGGAGGAGTTTGTTAGGTTCTAAAGACTTAGGATTTTATGTATTTAGAACTCTAATATGTATTGTTGGCAAATCATGATCAAAACAGGTTGTTAGTCTTGTTTAGACTTACTCAAAGTGTGAGCGTTTTATGTAAAGTTGGAATCGAGTGGCTGCAGAAGTATTAGTGACTTTCGGCCTGGCTCGATCGATCGAAAATTAGACTCAATCGATTGAATCTCGGACAGAACGTTTTTTTGCAGAATTTCCCAACTCAGCCCAAACCCATTAAGGATTAGGGTTTCAGATCTATTTCTCCCACTATTTAAAGGAAACCCTAGCCACGTTTTTAGAGCAGCTCTAGATGCTCTTGTTGCTTATATTTGCAGTTTGTGTGAATCTCTTGTAAGATCCTTGAAGAGCTTTCCTTCACATAAACTTAGGGTTTTCAACGTAGAGATTACTTCAACATCTTGATGATCAACTCAGTTGCTGCCATTGGAACTTAAAGAAACAAAAGTGCTTGTATCTTGTGGAGAATCCAAAAAAGAAGGAGTCCGTGGATTCGGAACTTGCACGTGGTCGTGTCAGTAAATTCTACTGGTGGGTAGTATTAGCAAGTCAAGCGTGGGTGCTTGTAAGTCATTTTGTATGAATTTCGATTCTTTCAAAATAATGGATTCAAGTTTACCTTGAGTATAGCTAGGTCAAATCCTCCCCAAGTTTTTTACCGGTTTGGTTTTCCTAAGTGATCATATCTTTGTATTTTTATATTTCCACTGTTTTATATCTTGATATGATTATATGATTGTGTTAACCTAGATTTGCATAATTTGACTAAGTTAATCACTTGGCTAAATAAACTAGGTTAATCCAATTGTTGTTTTAAGGGGTTTAAAACCTAACAAATAATAATATGGTTTTGATTATAATAGCTTTATACCCATTTAATTTGTAATTTGTATTAAGTGTTAATTTTTTTTAGAATGTTTTAATTCATAAATTTGATTACAATAGCGACATACATGTTTAATATAATCTATTTAATTAAGTTTTTTTAAAACAAATTATTTACTACAATTATGCATCTTAAAACCTTTTAATGCATTATTGTTTACTTATTGTTTTATTCTACAAACAATTTATTTGAGCTCTCTTACAACAACTACATTACTCATTTGATTCTTGGAAAAAAAAAATGCTTAATACTAAATTTATAATGCTATGAAATTTGTTATGAATAAAAATCTTGTACATCACTCTGGATACAAGCTACCATATATAATACCAATGACATAACACCAACCTCTGTAATTTATCTGAGTCTGACAAAAAATTGTTGATAATATAAATCATGCTTGGATGGAAGATGAAAAAAAACAAAAGCAGCTAATAAGGGGGAGGGGAACATTTTACATAGGCCTATATCCGTGTCCATCTGCTACAGAGCCCAGCAACATTACATCTGAGAGTTTGTGGATGGGCTTAGGCTCACTTCAGTAACAAACGAAGGCCCAACAAACTAAATCATGTGCTAATAAATGCAGTATTTTTTTCCCATCTTTCTATTGATAACGAAGACATTCAAAGTTTAAATATTTCTTTCTCAAATGTCAATTATACTAGTAAATAGTGATACTAGTCTATGCAGGACAAGTCACTACAAAAAAATTCCTGCCTTTGCTCCCACTAGATTGCATTGTCACTGTCGTTAGGTTTAGTCGATGAATATATAATGATTCGTAGCTACTTTGGATTGGAATATTTTAATAGGACAAGATGTCCCTAAAATGAAATACTTCTTAAATATTTTTAATAAACATATAGGGTTAGAATCCCCTGTTAAACTTAAAATGGTTTTTATTTTTTATTTTTTTTTTATTTTAATGATGATAACTCAAATACAAAGTGTGGCTGACATGTGTTAGGAGATTTTTTAATATTGAGTTTTAAATTATTGTTTTCTTGTAATATATTCGCTTTTGAGTGTTTTTATCTTAAATTCTCAATTGGAGAAATGTGTATTTCAATAATACAAGTATTTCACTTAATCTTGAAAAACATTAAATTACTCTTTTAACTTTTTTTATTCAATTGTTACAATAAGAGAGGTAGAGGATTTAACTCAAATTCTCCTTATAAATGAGATCAAATCATGCCATTAAATTATAAGACTTCTCACTTTATTTTTGCCTTTAACAAAAAAACATCATTAACAAAATTATAGGGTTATTTTAGACTGATTATTCTTCCTTAATATTTCGATGGGTCTGATAATCCATTACTAGACCAAACACTCTTATTATTATTATTATTATTTTTTTTTTTATGCCAAAGATATCTAATGGGCTGCTTTCCTGGGTCAAAGCCTTGACTTAATCTTTCATAACTCAGCCTAGTCATTCATTATTTAGGCCCAAATAAAAAACAAAGCCCAAAAGATTTGAATTTCACAATCGGTTCGGATGGGTATCGGAACATGATCTTGCTATGATGTTTCTAGCTGAAATAGTCTTTGCATATGATTTCGTAGTTTCTTCAATGACCAGTACTCCCAGGTCTCCAACAATCTCCCAATTCCCACGAAGCCAACCAAAGTCCTTCAACTTTCAACGCGGTCCATCTAAACAACAAAGTTAGACTAGCTTCCCCTTTTTTCTTTGTGCTTTTGAAAAAGTATATATGGTTTATTGTTCAGATGGGAACTTGCATTGGCTTTATAAGACTCATGATTCATGATAATTGTTTAGGGCTTATGTTCATTTCATTACTTATTTATTGTGTATTTAGATATGAACGTATTTATATCAATTTATTTTATTTATTGTGTAAAAGTAAAAATTATTCCTTAAAAATGTGATGTTTTCAAAAGCAAACCACAAAAATCAAATAAAAATCACCAAATTAGAGTTTAAAATTATAATTAAAATTTTAAAATAAATCTAGGCGCAATTGCACAAAAATTCCATGTAACTAAGTCACACTCAGGAATATTGGACCATTTTTCCTTGGTATATATAGGAGGGTCCCAATGGGATGAGGGAGCTAACAATTTTCTCTCCAAAACATATATTGTAGAAACATAAAAGTTTTCTATTGTAAACTTTTCACGCATAAAGAACATGACTTGTAAACTAATAAAACTAAAGTTTTTAGTACCTACAACAATTTCATAACATCAAGAACAAATCCTAGTGTATATGGTGTCAAATTCCATAGTCTCTTGTTACATCAAATGGGTGTTTAATTTTTCTCGTGAAGTATTGAATAGTAAAGCTTCTGGGCCATAGTCTCAACTACAACTCTCACTCATGTTGGACTTGGATGACACCTTTCCACAATGCATAATTATGAGATGCAGAAAAAATTTGGAGTGTACACAACCTTTAGTGTGGATGGGAAGAAATTTCACCATATTCTAATTGGTTAGGTTAGTAAGGGGCCTATTCCAATTTAATGATCCTTGAATTTTGTATACAAGTATTAATCAATGAAATTTCCACCTAAAATAAGTTGGACTTTTGGCAGGAGAAAATTGATCTCTAGACAAATCAGGCTAAGCCTGACCAAAATGGACCATATTCTTAATTTATTGTCTTGATTTGTTCCATATACAAGACTTACAGTCAATGCTTGGCATATAAAAGTTGAACATCTTTTCTAAAGTTCATCCTCTGAAAGCTTGAAAAAAAATTCATTTAAACCAACACAAAATAGAAATTAAAAAAAAAATCAAAGAAAAATTGTTAAAAATAATGAAAATTTAATTTGTGCATAAATTCTGATAAGGATGAACACAATAGCAATAGCCTTTTTTTTGTATTAAAAAACTAAATTAAGGTAAAAAAAAAAAAAAATCTATGCTTATAAAAAAAATATAATTTATTATTATTATTTTCTGATAAGGATGAACACAATAGCAATAGCCTTTTTTTTGTATTAAAAAACTAAATTAAGGTAAAAAAAAAAAAAAATCTATGCTTATAAAAAAAATATAATTTATTATTATTATTTTTATGCCAAAGATATCTAATGGCCTTTCTTTTTCGGGGGGTCGAAAGCCTTGAATTAATCTTTCATAATTCAGCCTACTCATTTATTTTTTAGGCCCAAGCAAAAACAAAGCCCAAAAGTTTTGAATTTCACAAACGGTTCGGATAAGTATCGGAACGTGATCTTACTATGAAGTTTCTACTTGTAATAGTGTTGCATTTGCATAGTGTTATGAAAACATGATGTGTTTTCAAAAAATTAGACAGCCAACTATTTTACTGTAGGATCATTCATTTTACCCATTATAAATTATAAAATGAGTTAAACATAATGCCCATTTGGGAGTGTTGAAGACTGAATTCTGTATGTCTTAAGAGTGTATTACTGTATATAAAACTCTACTAGTACTAGGGAATGCTTTATATAGGCACATTATGTGTGTATTATATAGTACAAGCAATATGACTGTGTGAGTGTAGGGCAAGTACAATAACACAACAGGCCCAATACTCTTTTCTTGATATGTATGATACAGGGCATAAGACAACAAACCTTGCAAAATGATTTATATTAACAACCACGTTATTAATGAATGTTAATAGAAAAATTGATATTTACAAAATAGTTGGCTATATTAATATTTTATAAAAATATTGTAAAGTAGTTTGTACATATAACATTACTCCTAAAAGCAAACGTTACCTACAAATTAAGAACATTCTCTGTCTAGATATTTGATATATTTTTATTTTTATAAACTGCTGCCCAACTGCCAAAACAAAACATAAATAAATGTTTTCTCACTTCAAGAAATAATTAAAGGTTGGAGAGAGAGAGAGAGAGAGAGAGAGAGCTTTCCACTATCCGTACAATACTAATCGCCCATTCTTTGTCTCGCTTTTAAATCCCTTGACTTCGTTTGCAGCCTTCGTCTGCTTGACTTGGAAAAGTACAAGCCAACTGTTACTCTTTGTAATACTCAGCCAATTACGTTCCCCAAACCAGTTTTTTGAAGAATCAAGAACTAATTAAATTTCCTGGAAATTATTTTGCTCTTATCTTTTTCGCTTTCTAAGTAGTTACATATAACGCTTCTTACGTCTGCGTTTTATTGGCATACACTAAGAAGCAAATTACATGGCTCTTAATTCCAGAGTATTGTTGAGTGCTCTTTTTCATATAATCTTTGCTCGATCATTTCTTGAAATAAGCAATGGCTTCGGGACTGATGTCGACTGCTTGAAGTCAATTAAAGATTCACTTGGAAACCCTAACGGCTACCTTAAGGATTCACGGAACTTCAACGACAATACCGAAGGTTTCATCTGTAGCTTTACTGGGGTCGAATGCTGGCACCCTTCTGGGGAAGATGTCTTAAATCTCCGACTCAACAGCATGACGCTCAGGGGCCCAGTTCCCTCGGGGCATTAAAAACTGCACAAGTCTAACAGGATTAGACCTCTCCGATAATGAACTTTCAGGACCCCTCCCATTTGACATAGCAGAGTTAGTCCCGTCTCTCTCAAGCCTCAACCTCTCCGGCAACAAATTTTCTGGGGAAATTCCGAAGAACACTGTCAATTGCAGTTATCTAAATGTCCTTATACTTGACCACAACCAACTAACTGGTGAAATCCCTCCTGAATTGGGCCTCCTTGGTCGTATTAAAATTTTCAGTATTTCTGAAAATATGTTGTCAGGGGTTGTCCCTGACTTTGGCAGTGCCAGTAATCTTCAGGCTGATAGCTTTGCTAACAACAAGGGACTTTGTGGGAGGCCTTTGAAACCCTGTAAAACTCCAAAGCGTGGATTGAAATTCGACTTTTCTCTCAAAGGTGGGTTTGTAGTTGGTTATGTGGTGTGGTTTGCATTAATGACAAGAAAAGCGATAAGAAGAAGACTGTCAAAAGAGAGGACTAGTAAGAACGAGGAAAAAGAAGCTGATCAAGTTAATCAGTCGCAAACTCTGGGGCTCCTGCAAGAAGCGACCAAAAAGGTACTTCATCTAACTCTAATAAACTCAAGAAACTTCTTTCAATTCCTTGTTTCTACAATTTTTTGAAAAAATATACAAAATCCATGAGGTTTTTCCATCAAAACATGAAATCGTGTAACAGCAGGGATTTTGACGGTAACACAACCTCATGTTGTACTATCCCTAGGAAACTTGTAATAACATTAACAACTTACTGTTTGTTTTCATGAATGTGTAACAGTTTACACAATTAATAATACCTTAAGGGGTTAAGTGTTAAACTAAAGACAACAGGGGTTCCCTTTTTAGCAAGAAAATCACAGAGGGTTTGTTTCTTCCTCACCACAGCCCGCCCCCCCCCCAACAACGAAAAAAAAAAAATAATAATGCAATCATGCAGCCCCTTAATAAACATCCATTTGATAATTTTTTTTTTAACTTCAAATTTTCCTCACCACAGCCCGCCCCCCCCCCAACAACGAAAAAAAAAAAATAATAATGCAATCATGCAGCCCCTTAATAAACATCCATTTGATAATTTTTTTTTTAACTTCAAATTTGTACTAATCTAGAGTGGCAAATTATTGATTTGCAGAATTCTCAGTTGGAGGGAATGGTTACTAAAATGAACTTTATGGAACTCAGTGAGGCAACAAACAATTTCAGCACAGACAACACCATTGGGCTAGGAAAGATGGGGGTCATGTACAAAGCAGTGCTTCCAAATGGTTCACCCCTTGCAGTTAAGAGATTGCTTGGTTGTCAATCATTTGAAAAAACTTCATATGTGAACTATTGGCATTGGGTAGATTGAGACAAAATAACATAATTCCTCTCTTAGGATTCTGCAGAGAAAGGACGGAGAGCTTCTAGTGTACCAATATATATCGAATGGCAATCTTTATGATTAGCTACATGCAAAGGAAGGCAATGACAAGATCTTCGAATGGCCTTTGAGGATTAAAATTGTGATCGGTATAGCAAGAGGCTTGGCATGGCTTCACCACAAGTGGGATTTCAAAGTAGTGCACCTTAAGTTAAGTTCAAACTCTATTTTACTAGATAAGAATTTTGTGCCCAATATATCAAATTTTGGAGGGGCAAAAATATCTAGTTCTGAAGGGATGATGTTCATTGATTCAAATAACTCTAACTCAAGTAATAGCTCTTTTGTAGACAGTGGTGTTTGGGAGTTGGGTTTTGTTAAAAAGGATGTGTATGACTTTGGAATTCTTCTTATTGAGCTAATTATAGGGAAGGAACCAATTCAAATCAACAATTTTTCGAATAGTTTGAATGGGAGTTTGGCTAATTGGATTACTCATCTTTTGAGTAGTTCTTCCGATCTCTACAGTGTCATTGATAAATCTCTGATTGGTCGATGATATGATGGTGAAATCTGTCAATTTCTTAGAATTGCATGTACCTGTCTTAGCTACTTTCCTTGTCAAAGGCCAACAATGTTTGAATTGTACAATGCAATAAGTACACTTGGGGAGAGATATGGCATTGCAAATGACTCTGAGTTATTGAGGCAAACAGAAATTGCTATTGCAAGTACCTCAAATGAAATTGTTTCGGTAGAAATTGCATAGGCCCAATCCAAACCTACCAGTACACAAACATAGTTCACACATCTAAATGCATGAAAATACAATTCTAATGCAAATGTGATGCAATGTATGACATTTTGAACACATTTAAAGGAAAACACATCCCAAAATTTCAAGAAAAACTCATTAATTTTGAAAAACCCCAAAAAATTTTCAAAAACTCCAAAACCTAAGATTCAAAACATGAAATGCATGAAGAATGAAGGAAAAAGAGATCATACCAAGTGATTTGAAGCAAGGAAGGGCCGAAAATCACGTGGGTTGAAGGTTTTGAGTGAGAAAACTGGGTTTGGGAGATGAACAGGTGCGGATAAATCGAGAGAGATTGAGAAAATGAGAACCGGATCATAGAGGAGGCTTATATAGGAACCTCAGTAATTCTTGACAGATAAGGTATCGAGAGGTGTTGACCCATCTGTCGAGGAAGGTGTTGAGAAAAAGCACGTCGACAGCTAAAGCTGTCGATGAGGTGTTGAGGAATGAACACTAGAACCAAGAACAGAAGCTCGATCGATCGACCAGGTGTCAAGAAGATATCGAGAAGACAAAAACTTTTTCAATCGATCCACCAGGTGTCGAGGAGGTATTGAGATTGCAATAAAGAAAAGCTTGAGAAGCTCGACAGATAGCTAGGTATCGAGGAGGTATCGAGGAGGCGTCGAGCTTGCTTTTGAAAATAGTTTTTTGAGAAGTGAAAAACATAGATATGAATGCAATCCAACATGAACCTCAACCAATGATCCAATAAAAATATTGAGCTCTCAAAATCATCTATCATCAAACATTTTAAGCATATGAATCCTCAAAAACACACACACACACACATTAAACAAGTCTAACCAATTTTATATTTCAAAAAGAAGTCAAGGCAGTTTAGTGAGCATACATTAGCACATGTAAACACTTGTGATGGCCAAATCACATTGTACCTGCACATGTATCAAGAGTAGCAAAAAATATTGCGTGTTGTGTGTGAAAAATATCGCAAGATTGCATATATGTATACATGTTATAATGATCTGAGATATGAGAAAATAACTTTAACTCACACACAATCATAACTGTTTGATGGGACTATCACCTTTGAGGTACATCCTATAACTCCTACATCTCCTAGAAAACATGCTTGCAATTATATTTAAAGCACTTTAATCTTTTTGCTTTTTATTTTCTTTGCATATTTTCTTTTAAGCATATCATGCATGGGCATATATGAGAGAGAAAAGAAATAATTATGCAGGGGCATATATGAGAGAGAAAAGAAATACCCAACATGTTAAGCATAGACATTGCACTTTTGCTATGCCGAAGCATACATGTGTCATATTATGATTGGCGGGTAACAGTGATGAGATGGTTATTTATGCCTTTCTCTTAGGATTTTCTAGTCTTATCCGTCAAAAAGAGTGATATGAGTGTTATGTTCAAGAGATGACTTAATCTTACTCATCACAAATAAGAGCCACAAAGCTCACTTGCTTAGTTATGCATAGAGATGCTTATCTAAGTTACAAAAGATACAAAGTTTAGAAAATTTTGTTTCAATGGCCACCCAAGGTACACAAGTACCAATGTACACATAACACATTGTTTTTGTATTTTTCAATTTTTCAATTTTTTTTTTTTAATTTGTACATCAAAAACAAAAATAAACAAAACTGAAAATAAACAAATAAAAACATGTTATCAAAGCATAGCATAAAACTAGACTGACTAAAAAAAAATGCAAAACACACAAGTAATGCAACAAACAAAAATAAGAGGATAGAAGAAAGTGATAAAATCACTTAGAGTCCTTTTTCTTCCACACTTTGGAAGAACCTTTCCTTTGATTGAACCCTTGAACCTGCGGTGAGGGGGAAGAATTGAAACCGTTCAAGTTTGAAAGGAACATGAGAGTTTTCAGAAGATCTCCAAGAGGAGCAAGAGAGGATTGAAGCTGATTTTGGCTTCCAGATGCTATCATGTCGTTGCTCTGTTGAGTGGCTAGCCACTTGTAGTAATTTGGTCAAGTATGACCGGCAGCTCCACAATGATGACAAAGATGCTGCTTCTTCTGTTTAGGCTTTTGAGAGTTAGCCTTCTTAGTCCTAGGGTTTTTAACATCTTTCTTATCCTACTTAGGGGGTGCTCCTAAGATAGATTTACAATTCTCTAGGTTCTCACTTGCTAATTCAGTTTTAACATCAGTGTTTTCAATTTCAGTATTATTAGCAGGAGAAACAAAAACAGTAGCACTAGTAGAAGCAGTATTAGAGGAAGAAAGACCATACCCTAAACCTATTCGATCTGAAACAGATTTCTGATTGCTGAGCATCTCATCAAGCTTTGCACTTGAAGTCCTCTCCAATTGGGCTCTAACTTGAAATAGCTCCGCTTCAAGCTTCTTGGTCTTCTTAGCCAAAAAATTGTTCTCAAACCTCAGTGCACCAATCGTTTGATTTGCTTCATCAAAATTTTGTGGAAAGTTCTTCACAATCAAGTTCCACATCACTGAGCTTCTTGGTGGCCAGCTTATATAGTTTCTCGTACTTCTCAGAGAGCTTGTATAGTTTCTCATAAGCTGAATGGATATCATCTTGATCATCCATCTTCTTACACTTAGAATCCACCAATTCTTCTTCTTCTTCCACTTCATCAACAATTCCTTCATTAGGATTGATTGTGGCAGTGAAGGCATTTTAGATTTCGTCATCCTCGTTGTCGGAATCATCTTCAGACTCAGTGTCACTTAAGGTTGCAGCAAATGCCTTACTCTTCCCAATGCTCTTAAGATATGTGGGGAATTTATGCTTCATGTGACCAAATCCATGACATCCAAAGCACTTTAGTCTTGCAGAAATAGTGTACTGACCGCCATCCTTAGTATCCTTTTTCCCTTTGTCTTGCCCCTTAGACTGAAAGGAACTGGATTATCTACGGTCCTTGTCGAAGCTCCTTCCATTGGCATCCTTCATAACTTCTTGAACTACCTTGTAATGTAGAATTTCATCTTGGAATCTTCATCATCGGAAGACTCATCTATATCACTACTCTTTGCCTTCAAGGCCATGCTCTTGCTTTTACTCGACTTGTCAATCCTAGATAACCCTAGCTCATAAGTCTGCAAGTTTCCAACCAGCTTAGTCAAAGGAATCTTGCCAATATCCTTTGATTCCTCTATCGCCGTGATCTTAACATGGAATCTCTTTGGTAGATATTTGAGCACTTTCCTCACAATCTCGGGTTTAGGAATAGTTTCTCCAAGATTGAAAACTGAGTTCACTATGTCCTTGAGCTTGGCATAGAACTCATCAAACGACTCATCCTCCTCCATCTTAATCTCTTCAAAGCTTGTAGTGAACCTCTGAAACTTTGAATCTTTGACAGCCTTTGTTCCTTCATAGGTTGTCTAAAGGATGGTTCACGCCTCCTTAGTAGTTTCAGTTGAGGATATCTTCTTGAACTCCTCATTAGTGATCGCACTGAACAACGCATTCAATGCCTTGCTGTTGAAGTTTGCCGCCTTGATCTTGGCTTCATCCCAATCGGTCGGTGCTTCCTTTGGCTTAGTCTAGCCAATCTCTACAACTTGCCACACTTTTTCATCTAAAAACTGCAAGAAAGCTCTCGTGCATACTTTCCAGTATGCATAGTTAGTGCCATCAAATAAAGGAGGTATGATTAATGATTATCCTCTATCCATGACAAACAGGGGTCAATAGATCAACACAGCAAAGATTAAACCTAATCATAGTGTGCCTGCTTTGATACCACTTGATAGGTCACAAACTGAATGACCCCTTATGATTAAATCAATTAATTAATTAGCCAAGTTACTAATTAATCAATTTATCATGCAAATGCGGGGAAGCACAAACAAATCACCAATAAACTAAATATGTAGCAGAAATTAAATGACACGGTGATTTATTTACGAATGGAGAAAACCCTTATGGCAAAAACCCCACCGAGTGAATTTCAAGTCACCACTCCCGAAACTCCATTATTATCACAACAAGCAGTTACAAATAAAGGAATCCCAAGTACCTTACCAACTTACAATTGAACCCTTACCCCAATACCCAATTGGAACTTGTTCTGTAGTGATAGTTCCCCCTTTTGATGCACGGCTCCCAAGTACGTGACTAACCAATGTGCATATCCCAGTATGCGACTTCAAACACCAACTGAAAGAGAGGTTGACTGCAAAGTTCTTTAGTTCATCCTACACGATGAAGATCAAGAAGATACTTAGTCACAAAACCTAAAGGTGCAAATACACAACAACTTTTTCAGAAGAGATGAACTAGGGCAAAAACTTCGTCTCCAGTCACAATTTGCTTCAACAGAGTTTTCTCAATGCTTGTGCAACTTGTGAACACTTTGACGGCCCTAAAAAAAATCCTTTTATATGTCTAGAGTTAGGAGAAAAGAAGGCCCAAAGACACATTCACGGATCTCAAGAAATCAAATCAGAATTCTGAATTTCTTAAATCTCGACAGATAAGAGGTGTTAAGAAGGTGTCGAGCAGGTGTCGAGCTTACGGGTTTGAATAGCTTTCTTAAGCTCGATAGATGCAACTGTCGAGATAGTTGTCGAGAAGGTGTCGAGCTTTAATGAAATTACACTATTAACTTGTTTTTCTTGGACAGACTTGATGACTTCAACACTTGATCTTGAAACCTTGTTTCTTGAAGTATTAAACACACCTAGAACTACCCAATTACAAGTAGAGTGCATTTTGTCAAAAGGATTAGCCAATTACATAAAAGAATGACATATGTTCTTAATAAGTGAACTACATATGTCCTAACACGTACTGCTTGTTTCTTTTCTTTGCTTGGCCATGTCCATATGTGATGAAGTGTGTGTATTAGGGTGATTTGTGTATAAGTGAGTGAGTCTCACTCTTTTACTCATCAATATATATATATATATATATAAACGGAGACTTCATGCTAGAGTGCATGAGACCCTGTCAATTAGTAGCGTTCTAATTTTGCATTTAGCATTTTTTTCAAGGTAGTCAATTCCATACTGTACTGGTCGGTACAGCCGGAATATACCATACCGACTAGTGCACCGGTACAGATTACCCCCTTATTTCGTACCGAAAAAAATACCGGCCGTACCGGCCTCGTACCAGCCGTACCGGCAAAATCCGGTTGTTTCAGCCGGTAAATGGATACCAAGTAAAGAATCAGATAGAGAAATCCCAAAGAAAAATTTTCAGGAATTTTCAGAACTTACCCAAAGCTACTGCACTTGGCCGGAGTCGGAGCCACTCCGCCTCCTACCACTACCGACAACCCAAACCCAACGATCCCAACCTTTAAAAACCCAACTCACACAACCCAACCACCACACAAACACACAACCCATGAACAAAAATCTGGCTGCCGTCTCTCCCTCATCTGCATAAGCCCAAACAAAACCCACTGATTCAAAAACAAATAGACCCATAAAAAAGTACAATAAAACCCACAAAAGCATCAGTGTAAAGAGATGAAAAAAGAAGAGAAAGAAAGAAAGAAGAAGCAATAGATGTGAAGAAAGGAAGGAAAAAGAAAAAGAAAAAGAAAGGGGCACTAAAGCTGCAACGACGGGTGAAAGAAAGGAGAGGATTAAATGTAAAAGAAGAAAGATAAAGAAATGTAAAAGCTTGGTATTTGATGAGACAACACAATTTGCTCATAAGTGAAATATCTGAATACACAATGTCAAACAATACTTGTGGTTTACAGCTCACATGTAGTATTATTTTATTATTTTGAGAATACATTTTATTTTATATTTTATTATACTTCACTTTTAATGTTTTACTATTTTATATTATTCTTAGTTTTGATAACAATGTATTGTTATTTGTTTTTGTTTATTATCGTACTTATATGTTTGTTTATGTTAAATTATATTTAATAATGGTAACATGTGTAATTATTATAATGAAGCATTGAGATAACTACAAACTCACTTTAATTTTTTGGCTTTATTTGAAAATAGAATAGTGAATGTTAGTGTATGGTTATGTGTAATACTATGTGTGCAATAATACTTTTCTTATAAATAATTTTAGTATTACAAAATTTTGCTCAATTACAAAAACATTGGGTGTGTTTGTGTATCTCTGTGTTGATTTGTCTGTGTGGATGTGTTTATGTGTGTGTGTGTGTGTGTGTGTATATATATATATACATATATTAAATATATAAAATTGCGGTAAACCCGAAACGGTACACCGGTATTGACCGGTATCCGAAATATATCGTATCGATGGCCAAACCGGTACAGCCTCCGGTACGGTATTGACTTCCTTGATTTTTTTACTTCTTTCATTTAGGTTTTTATTTATTTTATTTTATTTATATTTATTTTAATATACTGTTACTCAAAAGTTCACATTAATTTATTTTACTATTATCTCATTAATTGACTAAACTTACACCACACTTTTCTCTATTCATTATGTCTTTTAGCATACCCACTGTTTTAGTATTAAAAAAAAAGAAGAAATAAATAAATAAATAATAGTAATAACTATCTAGATAAGGCATTCGAGAGAGATAGAGAGACACAAAAATATTGTGGATTATTAAATAAAACGCATTATTTTTACCATATATTGCCAATATAAAAAATATTATCAATATAAAAGACCTAAGACTAACAAAACATTTGAAAGAGAGAGAAAGAGGAATCCGAGAGGTCACTACCTCCGTTATACTAGCTTCCCACCACCATCAAGATGTCAAAACCCCTACGGGTAATTTCTTTTTTCTTTTTTCTCTCTAAATTAGGGGCTTAAACATGATTTAAGTTTAGGTAATTTGGTTAGATAATTTTTATTTTGAGTATTTAAGTAGAGAGAATATTTGATACGTAATGTAAAACCACATTTTACCAAGATTTAATTTTAAATTATCTATAAAACATATGTATACATAGTTGTCCGTACCATGTCTTAATATCGCACTATCGATGAGTGGAAGATGATTGAAGAGTTGGGCATACTTTCATTTCATGGTATGAAATATGTGAATACAATACAAATTAGCTAATTTTCATGACCTCGTTACTCTTTTGCATTTATTTTTTGTTTCATGATTTTAAAAAAGAAAATCTTATCTTAAGAAGGCTACAAATATGCAGTGAAACTACTAAACTAATTTATAATATTTAAAAATGTATATGTTTTGTTACTCTAATATAGTTTATTTTTTCTTTATAATATATATATGACATTATCCAGAACCGTCTTACATAAAATATCACAAAATCATCTATGTATAGGGCAACTTACTAGTTTGTATTAAAAGAAAAAAATTAAGACTCCTAAAAGCACTTTTAACACCCAAGAGTACAGAACCAGACAGGCCCTACATCACCATAAATAGATAAATTGGAAAGGAAAAAGAGCAAAAGAAATCAATTGAGACATCCTCCACCAAATTGCAAGTCCTTTCTCATTCCTCTGTGCACTAATACAATTATTGGACAAGCTAATACAAGTTTCGTTTCCTATGCTCTGGAGTTTCTACCAGAGTAGACGGTGCATGACTTGGAAATTAGACCCATCAACCACGTTATTTGTACACGGTAATTATTACTTACCTATTGTTGATAGATAGTATAGACTTTGGAAAATTGTATTTTTCAAATAATATTCGATAGAGGTAGTATTTTCCAATTTAAAATTTCCTTAAAGATGAATTTGTTTCCATTTTTGAATTCTCTGTTTAACCTACATGGCTTTCTACATCTAAGTTTTCATGACAAACACTCACATGCTAATGGCTCATAATGTGAGACTCCTCATAGCTCTACTTCACATATTTGCGTTGTCATTTCTAGGCATTCTTGAAATATGCAATGGCTCAGAGAACCTTGTCCAAAACGAATATGGAAATTCTTCCATTCAAAAATGGGTTTCTAGTTGGTTATGTGTTTTCTGTAGGTTCAGTAATGGCTTTTTTTCTGTCCAATTATATGGCTTTCATGATTAAGAAGAAAAGGATTGAGAAGATGGCAATGTCCAAGAGGCGGAGAACTAATAAAGAAGCTGATCAAGTTAACTACTTGCCAACTAAAGGGCTCCTGCAAGAAGGGAGCAAAATCGTTCTTTCTCTCAATCGATTAGAATTAGGAACTTCTTTTCTTTTCTTTTTTTCTTTTTTTTTTTTCTTTTTTTTTTATTTCTATTTATTTTTAGTTCAATAGTTACGACCACCAAAGATTTAAACTCTAATTTTTCTAATAAAGGAGAGCATGCTATGCCACTAAAATTTCTTTTAATTCCTTGGTTTGAAATTTTTTCTATTATTGAGTTAGTATTGGAGGTTTAAAAAATTAATTTATTTTTCACAATCTAGCAAGTCAACACTACTCATATTTTCATTCTTAAGTTCAAGTTTATTGTACCAAGAAAATTGATGCATTTGATTTGATTAATTTTCAAAGTGTCACTGACCTACCAACTTCCAAATTGATGATTGAAAATATGAGCAATTTTGACTTAGTAGGTACTTTAATTATTCAAGTAAATGATATCAATCAAAAAGAACAAAAAGTTATAAAATTACATATTTGTAAAAATTGAAAGATGGAAATTACTTTTAGAAATTGTTTAATTTTTAATGAAAAAATAATCTACAATAAAGTTTAGAAAATATATTATATATTACACCACATTTCAAAAATAATTAGATATTCTCATGTGTTGCATGGGTATATGACTAGTATATATAAAATCGGGAGTCAAAGGCCAAAAAACCCAAATAATAAATAATTAAAAACCAAAACCAATAGAGTTGTAACCAAAGACCATAAATCCTAAATAACACCAAAACCAAGACTTCAAGGGCCATTTAAAGTAACCATTCCAGACCAGAATCAACACTTAGCTTGAAGCTATTGAATTTTTTGTGGAATCTTTTCTTGTAAAGACAAAACTTAAATACAATACTTTAGGTGTTGTTCCTTGAGATAGATCTTATGGGTTAAGAGGCTCAAAGAATATATAAAATAGAATATAAAAGCATTAAACAATATTATGAAAAAATACAAATATTATATAACAAAATAAGTATTATAAATAAATCTTAAAAAAACATAAAAATAAATTCATATAAATTTGCAAATGATTAGCTTATTGCACGGGACATTATCTAGTCTATAGGGAGAGGGCATCCTTTAAACTCCCAAAGGTACTTTAACAACCTTGAAAAGCAGAACCAAACCGGCCAAACTTTACGACCCTTGGAAATGAGAACCAAAGTCACCCTTGACTGATTTGTTTATTGACTTCTTTTTCCATGCCTGGAATTTTTACACGGTTAACGTAAAAAGAACTCTAGAAACTCTGGGAATGGAGAACGAAGTTAGTAAACAAATCTGTATACAGTAATCATTAATAATTATATATATATGTATGTATGTATGGCTTTCTACACCGACTACACCTGAGCTTTCTTGATCATAAACACTCACAAGCAAATGGCTCATGGTACCAGACTCGCCATAGCTCTAGTTCACATATTTACTTGGTCATTTCTGTACATTCTTGAAATGAGCAATGGCCATGAGAGTGATATGTACTGCTTGAGGTCCATTAAAGAGTCAATACAAGACCCTCACAACCACTTCAAACATTCATGGGACTTCAGCAACCGCGAAGAAGGTTTCTTCTGTAATTTTGTTGGGGTCCACTGCGAGATGCCTGACTCCGCTGTTGAAAGAAGAATATCAAATATCGATCTCAGGAGCAAAGAGCTTAAGGGCAACTTCCCTCGAGAAATCAAAAACTGCTCATTTTTGACGCATCTCGACCTGTCAGGTAACGAGCTTTCAGGCACCATCCCTTCTGATATATTTGACTTCCTTCCGTCTCTGAAATTCCTTGATCTCTCCTCCAACAACTTTACTGGTGAAATCCCAAAGAGCGTAGTGAATTGCCATAGTCTAAATGTCCTTAGACTTGACAACAACCGGCTAACGGGACTTATTCCTCCAAAAATTAACGAGCTTCGGAGTCTTGACAAGTTTAGTGTTGCTTCTTCGGAGTCTTGGCAGCTCCACAATGATGACAAAGATGCTGCTTTTTCTATTTAGGCTTTTGAGAGTTAACCTTCTTAGTCTTAGGGTTTTTAACATCTTTCTTATCCTACTTAGGGGGTGCTCCTAAGATAGATTTACCATTCTTTAGGTTCTCACTAGCTAATTTAGTTTTAATATTAGTGTTTTTAATTTCAGTATTATTAGCAGGAGAAACAAAAACAGTAGCACTAGTAGAAACAGTATCAGAGGAAGAAAGACCATACCCTAAACCTGTTCAATCTGAAATAGATTTCTGATTGCTGAGCATCTCATCAAGCTTTGCACTTGAAGTCCTCTCCAATTGGGCTCTAACTTGAAATAGCTCCGCTTCAAGCTTCTTGGTCTTCTCAGCCAAAAAATTGTTCTCAAACCTCAGTGCACCAATTGTTTGATTTGCTTCGTCAAAACTTTGTGGAAAGTTCTTCACAATCAAGTTCCACATCACTGAGCTTCTTGGTGGCCAGCTTATACAGTTTCTCGTGCTTCTCAGAGAACTTGTATAGTTTCTCATAAGCTGAATGGATATCATCTTGATCATCCATCTTCTCACACTTAGAATCCACCAAATCTTCTTCTTCTTCCACTTCATCAACAATTCCTTCAGTAGGATTGACTGTGGCAGTGAAGGCATTTTAGATTTCGTCATCCTCATTGTCGGAATCATCTTCAGACTCAGTGTCACTTAAGGTTGCAGCAAATGCCTTACTCTTCCCAATGCTCTTAAGATATGTGGGGCATTCATGCTTCATGTGACCAAATCCATGACATCCAAAGCACTTTAGTCTTGCAGGAACAGTGTACTGACCGCTATCCTTAGTATCCTTTTTCCCTTTGTCTTGCCCCTTAGACTGAAAGGAACTGGATTATCTGCGGTCCTTGTCGAAGCTCCTTCCATTGGCATCTTTCATAAACTTCTTGAACTACCTTGTAATGTAGGACTTCATCTTTGAATCTTCATCATCAGAAGACTCATCTATATCACTGCTCTTTCCCTTCAAGGCTATGCTCTTGCCTTTACTCGACTTGCCAATCCTATATAACCCTAGCTCATAAGTCTGCAAGTTTCCAACCAACTTAGTCAAAGGAATCTTGCCAATATCCTTTGATTCCTCTATCGCCGTGATCTTAACATGGAATCTCTCCGGTAGATATTTGAGCACTTTCCTCACAATCTTGGGTTTAGGAATAGTTTTCCCAAGATTGAAAACTAAGTTCACTATGTCCTTGAGCTTGGCATAAAACTCATCAAATGACTCATCCTCCTCCATCTTAATCTCTTCAAAGCTTGTAGTGAGCCTCTGAAACTTTGAATCTTTGACAGCCTTTGTTCCTTCATAAGTTGTCTAAAGGATGGTTCACGCCTCCTTAGCAGTTTCAGTTGAGGATATCTTCTTGAACTCCTCATTGGTGATCGCACTGAACAACGCATTCAATGCCTTGCTGTTGAAGTTTGCCGCTGATCTTGGCTTCATCCCAATCAGCCAGTGCTTCCTTTGGCTTAGTCTAGCCAATCTCTACAACTTGCCACACTTTTTCATCTAAAGGCTGCAAAAAAGCTCTCATGCATACTTTCTAGTATGCATAGTTAGTGCCATCAAATAAAGGAGGTATGATTAATGATTATCTTCTATCCATGACAAACAGGGGTCAATGGATCAACGCAGCAAAGATTAAACCTAATCATAGTGTGCCTGCTCTGATACCACTTGATAGGCCACAAACTGAATGACCCCTTCTGATTAAATCAATTAATTAATTAGCCAAGTTATTATTAATCAATTTATCATGCAAATGCGTAGAAGCATAAACAAATCACCAATAAACTAAATATGTAGTAGAAATTAAATGATACGGTGATTTGTTTACGAATTGAGAAAACCCTTACGGCAAAAACCCCACCGAGTGAATTTCAAGTCACCACTCCCGAAACTCCACTATTATCACAACAAGCAGTTACAAATAAAGTAATCCCAAGTACCTTTCCAACTTACAATTGAACCCTTACCCCAATACCCAATTGGACTTGTTCTGTAGTGACAGTTCCTCCTTTTGATGCACGGCTCCCAAGTACGTGACTAACCAATGTGCGGATCCTAGTATGCGACTTCAAACACCAACTAAAAGAGAGGTTGGCTGCAAAGTTCTTCAGTTCATCCTACATGATGAAGATCAAGAAGATACTTGGTCACAAAACCTAAAGGTGCAAATACACAGCAACTTTTTTAGAAGAGATGAACTAGGGCAAAAACTTCGTCTCTAGTCACAATTTGCTTCAACAGAGTTTTCTCAATACTTGTGCAACTTGTGAACACTTTGACGGCCCTAAAAAAAATCCTTTTATATGTCTAGAGTTAGGAGAAAAGAAGGCCCAAAGACACATTCACGGATCCCAAGAAATCAAATCAGAATTCTGAATTTCTTAAATCTCGACAGATAAGAGGTGTCGAGAAGGTGTTGAGCAGGTGTCGAGCTTACAGGTTTGAATAGCTTTCTTAAGCTCGATAGATGCAACTGTCGAGATAGTTGTCGAGAAGGTGTCGAGCCTTAATGAAATTACACTATTAGCTTGTTTTTCTTGGACAGACTTGATGACTTCAACACTTGATCTTGAAACCTTGTTTCTTGAAGTATTAAACACACCTAGAACTACCAAATTACAAGTAGAGTGAATTTTGTCAAAAGGATTAGCCAATTAGATAAAAGAATGATATATGTTCTTAATGAGTGAACTACATATGTCCTAACACGTACTGCTTGTTTCTTTTCTTTGCCTGGCCATGTCCATATGTGATGAAGTGTGTGTATTAGGGTGATTTGTGTATAAGTGAGTGAGTCTCACTCTTTTACTCATCAATATATATATATATATATATATTTAATGAAATTACACTATTAGCTTGTTTTTCTTGGACAGACTTGATGACTTCAACACTTGATCTTGAAACCTTGTTTCTTGAAGTATTAAACACACCTAGAACTACCAAATTACAAGTAGAGTGAATTTTGTCAAAAGGATTAGCCAATTAGATAAAAGAATGATATATGTTCTTAATGAGTGAACTACATATGTCCTAACACGTACTGCTTGTTTCTTTTCTTTGCCTGGCCATGTCCATATGTGATGAAGTGTGTGTATTAGGGTGATTTGTGTATAAGTGAGTGAGTCTCACTCTTTTACTCATCAATATATATATATATATATATATAAACGGAGACTTCATGCTAGAGTGCATGAGACCCTGTCAATTAGTAGTGTTCTAATTTTGCATTTAACATTTTTTTCAAGGTAGTCAACTCCATACTGTACCGGCCGGAATATACCATACCGACTAGTGCACCGGTACAGATTACCCCCTTATTTCGTACCAGAAAAAATACCGGCCGTACCGGCCTCGTACCAGCCGTACCGGTGAAATTCGGCTGTTTCGGTCGGTAAATGGATACTAGGTAAAGAATCAGATAGAGAAATCCCAAAGAAAAATTTTCAGGAATTTTCAGAACTTACCCAAAGCTGCTACACTTGGCCGGAGCCAGAGCCACTCCGCCTTCTACCACTACCGACAACCCAAACCCAACGATCCCAACCTTTAAAAACCCAACTCACACAACCCAACCACCACACAAACACACAACCCATGAACAAAAATCTGGCCGCCGTCTCTCCCTCATCTGCATAAGCCCAAACAAAACCCACTAATTCAAAAACAAATAGACCCATAAAAAAGTACAATAAAACCCACAAAAGCATCAGTGTAAAGAGATGAAAAAAGAAGAGAAAGAAAGAAAGAAGAAGCAATAGATGTAAAGAAAGGAAGGAAAAAGAAAAAGAAAAAGAAAGGGGCACTGAAGCTGCAATGACGGGTGAAAGAAAGGAGAGGATTAAATGTAAAAGAAGAAAGATAGAGAAATGTAAAAGCTTGGTATTTGATGAGACAACACAATTTGCTCATAAGTGAAATATCTGAATACACAATGTCAAACAATACTTGTGGTTTACAGCTCACATGTAGTATTTTTTTATTATTTTGAGAATACATTTTATTTTATATTTTATTATACTTCACTTTTAATGTTTTACTATTTTATATTATTCTTAGTTTTGATAACAATGTATTGTTATTTGTTTTTGTTCATTATCGTACTTATATGTTTGTTTATGTTAAATTATATTTAATAATAGTAACATGTGTAATATTATAATGAAGCATTGAGATAACTACAAACTCACTTTAATTTTTTGGCTTTATTTGAAAATAGAATAGTGAATGTTAGTGTACGGTTATGTGTAATACTATGTGTGCAATAATACTTTTCTTATAAATAATTTTAGTATTACAAAATTTTGCTCAATTACAAAAACATTGGGTGTGTTTATGTATCTCTGTGTTGATTTGTCTGTGTGGATGTGTTTATGTGAGTGTGTGTGTGTGTATATATATATACATATATTAAATATATAAAATTGCGGTAAACCCGAAACGATACACCGGTATTGACCGGTATCCGAAATATATCGTATCGATGGCCAAACCGGTATAGCCTTCGGTACAGTATTGACTTCCTTGATTTTTTTACTTCTTTCATTTAGGTTTTTATTTTTTTTATATTTATTTTAATATAATGTTACTCAAAAGTTCACATTAATTTATTTTACTATTATCTCATTAATTGACTAAACTTACACCACACCTTTCTCTATTCATTATGTCTTTTAATTAGCATACCCACTGTTTTAGTATTTTTAAAAAAAGAAATAAATAAATAAATAATAGTAATAACTATCCAGATAAGGCATTCGAGAGAGATAGAGAGACACAAAAATATTGTGGATTATTAAATAAAACACATTATTTTTACCATATATTGCCAATATAAAAAATATTATCAATATAAAAGACCTAAGACTAACAAAACATTTGAAAGAGAGAGAAAGAGGAATCCGAGAGGTCACTACCTCCGTTATACTAGCTTCCCACCACCATCAAACCTTCTTAGTCTTAGGGTTTTTAACATCTTTCTTATCCTACTTAGGGGGTGCTCCTAAGATAGATTTACCATTCTTTAGGTTCTCACTAGCTAATTTAGTTTTAATATTAGTGTTTTTAATTTCAGTATTATTAGCAGGAGAAACAAAAACAGTAGCACTAGTAGAAACAGTATCAGAGGAAGAAAGACCATACCCTAAACCTGTTCAATCTGAAATAGATTTCTGATTGCTGAGCATCTCATCAAGCTTTGCACTTGAAGTCCTCTCCAATTGGGCTCTAACTTGAAATAGCTCCGCTTCAAGCTTCTTGGTCTTCTCAGCCAAAAAATTGTTCTCAAACCTCAGTGCACCAATTGTTTGATTTGCTTCGTCAAAACTTTGTGGAAAGTTCTTCACAATCAAGTTCCACATCACTGAGCTTCTTGGTGGCCAGCTTATACAGTTTCTCGTGCTTCTCAGAGAACTTGTATAGTTTCTCATAAGCTGAATGGATATCATCTTGATCATCCATCTTCTCACACTTAGAATCCACCAAATCTTCTTCTTCTTCCACTTCATCAACAATTCCTTCAGTAGGATTGACTGTGGCAGTGAAGGCATTTTAGATTTCGTCATCCTCATGTCGGAATCATCTTCAGACTCAGTGTCACTTAAGGTTGCAGCAAATGCCTTACTCTTCCCAATGCTCTTAAGATATGTGGGGCATTCATGCTTCATGTGACCAAATCCATGACATCCAAAGCACTTTAGTCTTGCAGGAACAGTGTACTGACCGCTATCCTTAGTATCCTTTTTCCCTTTGTCTTGCCCCTTAGACTGAAAGGAACTGGATTATCTGCGGTCCTTGTCGAAGCTCCTTCCATTGGCATCTTTCATAAACTTCTTGAACTACCTTGTAATGTAGGACTTCATCTTTGAATCTTCATCATCAGAAGACTCATCTATATCACTGCTCTTTCCCTTCAAGGCTATGCTCTTGCCTTTACTCGACTTGCCAATCCTATATAACCCTAGCTCATAAGTCTGCAAGTTTCCAACCAACTTAGTCAAAGGAATCTTGCCAATATCCTTTGATTCCTCTATCGCCGTGATCTTAACATGGAATCTCTCCGGTAGATATTTGAGCACTTTCCTCACAATCTTGGGTTTAGGAATAGTTTTCCCAAGATTGAAAACTAAGTTCACTATGTCCTTGAGCTTGGCATAAAACTCATCAAATGACTCATCCTCCTCCATCTTAATCTCTTCAAAGCTTGTAGTGAGCCTCTGAAACTTTGAATCTTTGACAGCCTTTGTTCCTTCATAAGTTGTCTAAAGGATGGTTCACGCCTCCTTAGCAGTTTCAGTTGAGGATATCTTCTTGAACTCCTCATTGGTGATCGCACTGAACAACGCATTCAATGCCTTGCTGTTGAAGTTTGCCGCTGATCTTGGCTTCATCCCAATCAGCCAGTGCTTCCTTTGGCTTAGTCTAGCCAATCTCTACAACTTGCCACACTTTTTCATCTAAAGGCTGCAAAAAAGCTCTCATGCATACTTTCTAGTATGCATAGTTAGTGCCATCAAATAAAGGAGGTATGATTAATGATTATCTTCTATCCATGACAAACAGGGGTCAATGGATCAACGCAGCAAAGATTAAACCTAATCATAGTGTGCCTGCTCTGATACCACTTGATAGGCCACAAACTGAATGACCCCTTCTGATTAAATCAATTAATTAATTAGCCAAGTTATATTAATCAATTTATCATGCAAATGCGTAGAAGCATAAACAAATCACCAATAAACTAAATATGTAGTAGAAATTAAATGATACGGTGATTTGTTTACGAATTGAGAAAACCCTTACGGCAAAAACCCCACCGAGTGAATTTCAAGTCACCACTCCCGAAACTCCACTATTATCACAACAAGCAGTTACAAATAAAGTAATCCCAAGTACCTTTCCAACTTACAATTGAACCCTTACCCAATACCCAATTGGACTTGTTCTGTAGTGACAGTTCCTCCTTTTGATGCACGGCTCCCAAGTACGTGACTAACCAATGTGCGGATCCTAGTATGCGACTTCAAACACCAACTAAAAGAGAGGTTGGCTGCAAAGTTCTTCAGTTCATCCTACATGATGAAGATCAAGAAGATACTTGGTCACAAAACCTAAAGGTGCAAATACACAGCAACTTTTTTAGAAGAGATGAACTAGGGCAAAAACTTCGTCTCTAGTCACAATTTGCTTCAACAGAGTTTTCTCAATACTTGTGCAACTTGTGAACACTTTGACGGCCTAAAAAAATCCTTTTATATGTCTAGAGTTAGGAGAAAGAAGGCCCAAAGACACATTCACGGATCCCAAGAAATCAAATCAGAATTCTGAATTTCTTAAATCTCGACAGATAAGAGGTGTCGAGAAGGTGTTGAGCAGGTGTCGAGCTTACAGGTTTGAATAGCTTTCTTAAGCTCGATAGATGCAACTGTCGAGATAGTTGTCGAGAAGGTGTCGAGCCCCAAATAATAAATAATTAAAAACCAAAACCAATAGAGTTGTAACCAAAGACCATAAATCCTAAATAACACCAAAACCAAGACTTCAAGGGCCATTTAAAGTAACCATTCCAGACCAGAATCAACACTTAGCTTGAAGCTATTGAATTTTTTGTGGAATCTTTTCTTGTAAAGACAAAACTTAAATACAATACTTTAGGTGTTGTTCCTTGAGATAGATCTTATGGGTTAAGAGGCTCAAAGAATATATAAAATAGAATATAAAAGCATTAAACAATATTATGAAAAAATACAAATATTATATAACAAAATAAGTATTATAAATAAATCTTAAAAAAACATAAAAATAAATTCATATAAATTTGCAAATGATTAGCTTATTGCACGGGACATTATCTAGTCTATAGGGAGAGGGCATCCTTTAAACTCCCAAAGGTACTTTAACAACCTTGAAAAGCAGAACCAAACCGGCCAAACTTTACGACCCTTGGAAATGAGAACCAAAGTCACCCTTGACTGATTTGTTTATTGACTTCTTTTTCCATGCCTGGAATTTTTACACGGTTAACGTAAAAAGAACTCTAGAAACTCTGGGAATGGAGAACGAAGTTAGTAAACAAATCTGTATACAGTAATCATTAATAATTATATATATATGTATGTATGTATGGCTTTCTACACCGACTACACCTGAGCTTTCTTGATCATAAACACTCACAAGCAAATGGCTCATGGTACCAGACTCGCCATAGCTCTAGTTCACATATTTACTTGGTCATTTCTGTACATTCTTGAAATGAGCAATGGCCATGAGAGTGATATGTACTGCTTGAGGTCCATTAAAGAGTCAATACAAGACCCTCACAACCACTTCAAACATTCATGGGACTTCAGCAACCGCGAAGAAGGTTTCTTCTGTAATTTTGTTGGGGTCCACTGCGAGATGCCTGACTCCGCTGTTGAAAGAAGAATATCAAATATCGATCTCAGGAGCAAAGAGCTTAAGGGCAACTTCCCTCGAGAAATCAAAAACTGCTCATTTTTGACGCATCTCGACCTGTCAGGTAACGAGCTTTCAGGCACCATCCCTTCTGATATATTTGACTTCCTTCCGTCTCTGAAATTCCTTGATCTCTCCTCCAACAACTTTACTGGTGAAATCCCAAAGAGCGTAGTGAATTGCCATAGTCTAAATGTCCTTAGACTTGACAACAACCGGCTAACGGGACTTATTCCTCCAAAAATTAACGAGCTTCGGAGTCTTGACAAGTTTAGTGTTGCTAACAATCTCTTGTCAGGGCCTGTGCCTGTGTTTTCCTGTCATAAAATTCCCTCAGAGAGTTATGCAAATAATCTGGGACTTTGTGGTGCTCCATTGGAACCTTGCTTGCCTTCTACTAAGAAGTTTATTGTTCTATTCAAAGAAGGATTTGTGGTAGGCTGGAGTATTGCTATGGTCTCGGTGGCAGTTGTTATGTTCCGTAATACGCTAAGATTTCTTATGAAAAAGGCGACAACCAAGAAGAACAAGAAAATAAAGAAAGCAGTGATTGGAGCCGGAGGAGCCCGATGGTGTTTTACTGATGAAAGAAGCAGGAATATGATGGTAACCTCTCTTAGATCCTGTTTGTTTCTAATTTATGTTTCTTTTGTCCAATACATGATTGCAAAAGACTATTTTCAAAAAGAAAAAACGACAAATATATTTGTATCCTAGTTTCAATCCAAAACAATGTTAAAAACATCAAAGCCCTCTTAGACTGCCACAGAGAGAGCTTTACTTACATATTCGTGATCCATACGTTTCAACATTAAATGGTCATCCTTACTCTCTGCTTCTCTCCCTTTGAAAAATTTTGTTAGGAGAGCCCCTCTCACATTTGGGTGCCACAGATATTTAGGGAAAAACCAAATACAAGAGGGGTGCCTCATGAGATGAGATTTATTACTTGTTTAATATTTGCAAATAATGCCCCTCTCACATGGGCATAGATCCCACAAGATTGGGACCCATTTGTATGTTAGAGGTGTATTGTATGCAACTATTATACAATATATCACCTCCATGAAATGATCTCCAATGAGATACTTTCTCCCCAATTTTTCATGAGTAGGCACTTCGTACAACCACTTAAAAGAAACATCTATGTTAAATTTTTTTTTAATTTATTTATAAATTTTGATTAGCACTAATGCAAAATGGCAAATGATTTGATCCACAGATGTCTCAGATGGAAAGAACGGTGATTAGAATGAGCTTTACAGAAATTAGCCAGGCGACTGGCAATTTCAACATACACAAGGTCATTGGATTGGGAAAGATTGGGATGATGTACAAGGCAATGATTCCAAATTGCTGGCCTCTTGCGGTTAAGAGGTTAACTAATTGTCAATCTCATGAGACACAATTCTTATCTGAGCTATCAGCTTTGGGTATATTGAGACATGATAACCTAGTTCCCCTCCTAGGATATTGTAGCGAACAGAACGAGAAACTTCTAGTGTACAAATATATATTGCATGGCAACCTTTATGATTGGCTACATGTAGGAGAAGGAGAACACAAGGATAAGATATTGGAATGGCCTTTAAGGACTAAAATTGCGATTGGTATAGCAAGAGGCCTATCATGGCTTCACCATAAGTATGATTTCCGAGTGGTCCATCTCAACTTGGGTTCAAACTCTATCTTATTAGATTAGAATTTTGAGCCCAAGATATCAAATTTTTGGGGGGCAAAAATATCAAGTTCTGGAGGCTTAATGTTCATGAATTCAAATGTAATCGACGCAAGAATTAGCTCTTTTGTAGACAGTGGGGTATGGGAGTTGGGTTTTGTTAAAAAGGATGTCTATGACTTTGGAATTCTACTTCTTGAGCTAATTACAACAAAGGAACCCACTGAAATCAACAGTTTTTCATACAGTTTTAATGGGAGTTTGTTTGATTGGATAACTCACCTTTTGAGCAATTCATCTAATATTTATAGTGTCATTGATAATTCTTTGATTGGTAGAGGATTTGATGGTGAAATCTTTGAGTTACTTAGAGCACTCTCATCAGGTCTCTTAAATGTGCCAAATGCTAAAAATTTGGCACATTTAACACATCAAACACAAAAACAAAGGCTCATCAGGTATGCTAGATGTTCCAAAAATTTGGAACGCGCTACAGTACGCTCTCATATTTGAGAGCGTACGGAGAGAAATGCCAAACACTGTTTGGCTTATTTTATTCCTTTCTTCTCTCTCCTCCAGTCAGATGCTCTCTCCCATCTCACCCATCTCTCTCTCTCTCCGTCTGCAACCCATCTCTCTCTCTCCCCGTCTGACATTCTCATCGCCGTTTGGCCATTCCGACTTGCCATCACCGAGCTTGCCACACCGACCTCGCCATCACCGGTCTCGCCACGCCGATCTCAACACGTCGAAAGACAGATCGCCCAGGCACGCCATCCTCGCCGCGATCTCGCCAGTCATCGTCACCGATCTCGCCATCCTCGCCGCGATCTCGCCATCCTCGTCGCGATCTCGCCAGTCGTCACCGCTGATCTCGCCAGTCCTCACCGCTAATCACGTCGCCGACCTCCACAGCCGTCACTGATCGTTGGTTCAGTTTGGGTCGACATTTTATTCTTTATTTTTTTGATTGGTTGAGTTTTTTTTTCTCTTTTGTTGAGGTTTTTGGATTTGAAATTTGTTGGAGGATCCGGTGATTGTGGGTGTAGTTTGTGGCGGTTGATGGGCTGTTGGTGGTGGTTGTAGCGGTGGTTGTTGGTTGGTTGGTGGCAACTGTCACTGAGTCTTTGGTGATTGTATATTGACTGAGATTTGAGATAATATATTATTTTAATGTTAGTAAATATTATTTTAATATATAGAATGAAAAAATAGAACATCTGATAAATGAAGTATTGTAAAATGATATGCTAAAATGATAAAGTAGGTGTTTGATGTGTTAAAATGGCATTTTTTATAGAACAGCTGATGGGAATGCTCTTAGAATTGCATGTACTTGCCTTAACCCCTTCCCTAGTCAAAGGCCAACAATGCTTGAATTGTACAATACAATAAGTACTTTTGGGGAGAGAGATGGCATCACAAATGACTCTGAGATATTGATGCAACTTGAAATTGCTATTGCAAGTAGCTCAATTGAAATTAACACACTAAGTACTTTTGGGGAGAAATATGACATCACAAATGACTCTGAGATATTGATGCAATCTGAAATAGCTATTGCAAGTAGCTCAAATGAAATTGTTGAGCTAGAAATTGCACAGACCAATTGAAGAATGAAATACAAAGTGTAGCTTTCACATTTCGAAATATATGTAACATATTTGCTGTCCCAAACATTATTTGGGTTACGTTTTCTTAATGTAATATTTTTTCTGCCCTTCACTGTCTTTTTGTTATCTTTATCCCCTGAAATAAGAAAAAAAAAAAAGGATTCTAGGGGTTTTGGAGCCACTGCAGTGGGAAGGGGAAACCGGACATTTGTTGGGGTTAAAAAGAGAGACTAGTTGTATAAATGTTTTTCAAGTAGACTATTGTAATTGGTTCTTCCAGTGAATTTTTTATGCAATCAGATACTGGAGTGGTTTTTCTTTGAAGGAATTCTTCATTGGTTTTCCATTTGCCAAAACGTTGTGCTTGGCATTTAATTATTGCTTTGTGCACTGGATACAACTTTTTTTTTTTTTTTTTTTTAATAAATTATCTTCTTGTGTATGGAATTCCTAATAAATTTGTGTGATCTATCAATAAATATATCAATAAGATTTTTTCGACATTATAAATCACAAAAATGATTTGAACATAAAACCCCTTTTCAATAAACTAAACTCTGCCTACAAAGATCTGTTGATTAAAAACTTTGAGGATAAATACGAATAGGAACAAAAGAAAACAATTTGTGGGGATATATCCTCCACCCAAATTGCGCAAAACCAATAGATTGTTGGACAAGCTCAGAGAAATTTCGTTTACTTGCATTAATTTGACTGCATTGTTTATTGACTTCGTGTTCCATGCTCTGGAGTCTCAACGAGCGTTCTTGACGGTGCAATGACTTGGAAAATTAGACTCAGCTACCACTTTTGTACACGGCAATTAAAAACCCTCATTACTTATACAACAGTTTAGACTTGGCTTCAATTTTCATATATTCTTTGAAGCTCCAAGTATTAATGGAAATGATTTATTTTCCAATCTGAAATTTCCTGGAAAGGATTTTGTTTCAATTAGCAATTACTCAACTCAAAAATCTTAACAAAATCAAAACTTTAAAATAAAAATTGTAAATTGCAAATAGCACCCTAAGATTTGAGAGTGTTTAGATTTTATGCCTTGTAGTTTTAAACTTTGGATTTTACCCTATGAAGTTTCAAACTTTGGATTTTACTCCATAAAATTCGGAAGTGTTTGGATTTTATATACCAAAATTTTGAAACTTTAGGGGTGTAAAATCCAAACACTCTCAAACTTTAGGAAATAAAATCCAATTACTCTTAAAATATAGGGGGTAAAATCCAAATTCTAAAACGTCAAAGTGTAAAATTTAAACACCCCAAAATGTTAGGGGGTAAAATCAAAATTCTAAAATTTCAGGATGAAAAATTCAATCACCCCCAAACTCTACTGGTGTAATTTGTAATTTACTCAAATAAAAAATAAAAAATCATAGTTAGCCCAATATTAGAATACTAGCAGCACGTGTTCTAAATGCTAAATATTTAGTATTTAGAACACCAAATACCAAACAAACTACTATATGAGACATTTCAAATGTTACATTAAGTGTGAGTTTGGATTGAAATGAAAAATTAAAATTATTTCACTATTGAACTTATTTTTGCTACTATTCATGGGTCCCTTGCACTTTTTGGCACTATTCATGGGTCTACTGTACTATTTTAACTAACTTTTACTTTTATCTACAGTATTTTCAACAATAATTTTTCAGTTTTAACAAAATAAGAGGTATCTGAACACATTCTAAAGTAGCAAAAGTAAGTGTTGGTCTGTGAAAATATTTTTTTTGCATCGACTGATGCTTTTAAGAAATAATATTATTATGTGTTTTTTTTTTTTTTTGGTAGATAATTGCATTTTTATATATTAAGAAACAATGATTTTGTGTATTGATCATGGTTGATGGTTAGTTATTAGTACTATGTGGATACCTATTTGGATTTTTTTTTTTCTTCTTATACTTTGGTCCCCTAGCTTGAAATCCTAGGTCTGCCCTCTTTGCTATTTTTCACAAATTTGCTTGCTCATTTTTTAATATTCTTGACATAGGCATAGGCTTAGTTAGGGATGGTTATACCTATTGGGAAATGGATATCCAACCCTACCCAATCCAAATGTTTCGGGTAATAGCCGATTCTTCATGGGTAAAGCTTAACCGGGTAGGGTATGGATATTACCCGAATTTTTCGGGTAGGGTATGGATATTATCCAAACCCGACCCGTATTAAAAAAAAAAAAAAAAAAAAAAAAAAAAAAAAAAAAAAANTGGCTCCGGCAATGGCGTCGGAGGCGAATCATCAAGAAGAACGAAATCACGCTACTCCACCTTGGTTAGACTAGCTAATCTCTCTCATCTCCACCATGTCTCCACGCTGCAATGGTATCACTCCCAACGCTGTCGTTTCCGTCCCTACCTTCCTCCAAATCTCTGATCTCGTTTACGACCTTCTCCACGGTCTCTCTCTCTCTCTTATAGTCTTTGTTTGCTTGCTCAGAAAATTTTGTGTTTTGATTTTACTTTTGGATTTTGTTTTAACGACTGAGGTGGAGCTAAGTTTCTGTTTGGTTGAGGAGATAATATATATATACAATAACAGACCAAAGAGTGGGAAAAAATATTCGTGGAGGGGTGATAAAACTATTGGTTAGTTTTTAAGTTAAAATGTTTTGGATTTAAAAAAAAAAAAAATTAAATGGGTTTCGGGTTTCGGGTAGGGTATGGATATCCATAGATAATATATCCGGGTAAGATTCAGGTATGGATACTAATGGGTATTGATATTCGGGTATCCATGGGTAAACGTTAGGGTATGGGTATACCCGATCCATACCCTACCCATGGCCATCCCTCTTAGTGACTACTAGAAATCAATTAAACATTCACTTGAAAACCCTTACAACTACCCTAAATATTGATGGAGCTTCAACGACAAGGTTGAAGTTTCATTTGTAAATTTGTTGGGGTCGAATGCTGGTACCCTCATAAGAATAAGGTCTTAAATCTTAGGCTCAGTGACATGGGGCTCAGGGGCCAATTCGCCTGGGGCATTAAAAATTGCACAAGTCTAACAGGTTTAGACCTCTCGAATAATGTACTTTCAAGACCCCTCCTATTTGACATAGCAGAGTTAGTCCCGTCTCTCACAAGCTCCAACCTTTCAATCAACAGATTTTCTGGTGGAATCCTGAAGAACTTTGTTAATTGCAGTTATCTAAATGTCCTTAAACTTGACAAGAACCAACTAATTGGTGAAGTCCCTCCCGAATTAGGCATCCCTGGTCGTATTAAAACTTTTGTGGTTTCTAACAATATGTTGCTAGGGGTTGTCCCTTACTTTGTTAATGCCAATATTCTAGCCGATTGCTTTGCTAACAACAAGGAAGTTTCACAAACACCTTAAAGATGTAAATAGTGTTGTCTAAATTTATCAAATTGAACTTTAATTTACAATTTTACACTGTTTCAGTAAAACTATCAACATCAAATACATGAAGTACTTAATCACAATATGTTGAGACTCATAGATTCGTAATAGAAATAAAATTCAAAAACTCAACAGTTCAACCAGACTAAAGAAATATTTTTTTTTAAACAAAAATAAGAACCAAAAGGAAATTGTAGTGACCAAGAGGCACAGGCCACATGGACAAACATGGGTGCAGTGAGGTGAGGGCTTGCTATGAACGACTGCATTTCTAGTTTGAAATAAATCAAACAAGTAAAATAGTTGCACAAATGTGAATTTGTATTGATGAATATGTGGTACAATTCTCTGAAATTAAAAAAAGAGTGATTCTCTAATTCGATCTCCTTGAAAGACTTGTTAATTGGAATTTGTAATAATGTGATTTTGACTCGAACACAAAATATTCTTCAATTTGGCTGAAGGATGGATCGAAAACCCTTGAAATAGAATCACAATGAATCTCTGGCTATGAGCTTGTTAGAAATTCTTTGTTCTTCGTGTTCTTCGTATGTTCTTTGTGTTCGTGGTGCGTTCTTCGTCTTCGAAGGTTTGTGGTGGAAGTTCTTCAGTGCTTTAGAGGCTTGAATCTGTAGAGCTTCGTTGATTTATGGTTTGTTGAGGTTTCTGGAGGCTTTTGAGCTTGATTCCGGCAAACTTTAGGATCCAGGCATATAGTTTGGATGATTTTGCTTCGAATGTTATTCGATTTTGAGGTTGAAGTTCTTGAAGGCTTTGAGACTTAATTCCTACAGAGCTTTTATACTTCTGAGTGCTTCTTTGATGCTGCTTATGCTCTAGATGGCTTGGTCTCTTTTTTAAATGCATTAGGAAGGCTTCTATTTATAGGAGTTTGGGAGTGGGTAAGCGACACATGGCGGAGTTTGATTGGTGACACATGTCACAGCTTAATTGGTTCACTTATGTCATCACTTACACGTACTGGATTGATCATGTCATCACTTACACGCACCAGATTGCTCATGTCATCACTTACACGTGCTGGACTACGTATGTCATCGCTTACACGTGTTGATGTGTGATTGGTTTTTGCATGCATTTTATGCCTCTATTTCAATGACACTTGACGAATTTCTGTTAGTTTCTGAGTAGTGATAGCAAAACCTAACAATAGTACGTAACGCTTTGTAATTGGCTGTATTTTGTGGACTTGGTAATATAATGTGTCAGCTGGTAATAGGTTGGGAATTTTCCCTTTCTACAGTTGCAAATCATGGATTCTCATATCACTTGGGAATGGAAAAGTGGAATGCCTTATATGTGGGTTGAATATCTAACTATAAAGAACACGTTTTCCCTAGCTTTATTCCTAGGAGAAACAGAAAATACTGTTAACATGAGGATTGGGGTGTTACAAATGGTATTAGAGCTTGAACCCAACTAAAAGTGTGGGGGACCCACACATAAGGATATATGTTCTTATAAGAGGGTGGATTTTAGTGACCCATAAAGTTAAGAGGTACAGGCAACATGGACAAGCATGGGTGCAATGAAGTGAAAACTTGCAATTCATGGAATCTTACATTACTTGGTTGTGGTAAAGGTGAAGACCATAAGTGTGGGCTGAATATCTAAATGTGAATAACGCGTTTTCCCTAGTTTTTTTCTAAGAAGAAACAAAGTCGTGAGGAGTATAGGCCTCAAAGCCGACAATAATGTTGGCATGAGGATTGGGGCATTATATAAATATTTGAAAAAAAAAAGAAGTTGTTAAAGCTTTTTTTAAGAAGAAAATAGTTTAATGTTGACATAACTCAATAATCCGTTTGTTTTAATTAATGAAAAACCTTATGTGAAGATAGTTTTCGGTATTTTTTATTTTATTTATTTATTTATTTATTTTTGTATTTTGTAGTAGCAAAAATAAAAATTTGTCAATAGAAAACTATCTATTAACTTCCTTTATTCAACTTGGCATGAGGTAAAGTTAGTTGCAACTAATATTTTTTTTTGAAGACTACTTTATCTCATTTGAAACTAAATAAGAAAAATAGTTTTATCTCACTCAAAACTAAATAAAGGAAGTCAAATGGTAGTTTTTCAACTCATTTTAAGGCCACTACCAACATTTAAAAAATAAAATATTTTTCAAGAAAATATTTTTTTTTGGAAAATGAATAATTTTCCATAAAATGTTAATGTCCAAACAAGCAAAGTGTAAGTGTGCATTTGACTTCAGCTTCTTTAGTGTTTTTTTTTTTTTTTTTTTTTTAAATAATTTTTTTTTGCTTAAAGTGTTATAAATTATACTTAAACATTGAAAATGTGAATAAAGAAAAAAAAATTATGTTTTAATTTTTAAAAACTTCACATAAAACCTAAAAACTTATCAAATAAGTTGTAGGCAAACAAACACTATGTATGAAACAAAATGATTTACTATTTTTTAAAAGTAAACTTATATTGTTTTGAGCTAATGTGACATTTAATAACTAAGAGCTTTATAGCTTAATTAATTGGTAGCTCATTATATTTCCTAGGAAGACATCCAAATTCAAATCCTCTCACCCTAACTATAATTGTATATAAAAAAATAAAAGGGTCTATATTGGCTATCAAGTTCTGGAGGGGTAATGTTCATGCATTCAAATGTCATTGACACAAGCAATAACTCTTTTGTAGACGGTGGGGTATGGGAGTTGGGTTTTGTTAAAAAGGTTGTCCATGACTTTGGAAAAATTCTTCTTCTTGAGCTAATTACAAGGAAGGAACCTATTGAAATTAACAGTTATTCATACGGTTTGAATGGGAGTTTGTTTGATTGGATGACTCACCTTTTGAGTGGTTCTTCTGATCTTTGCAGTGTCATTGATAATTCTCTGATTGGCAGAGGATTTGATGGTGAAATCTTTGAGTTACTTAGAATTACATGTACCTGTCTTAACCCCTTCCATAGTCAAAGGCCAACAATGCTTGAATTGTACAATACAATAAGTACTTTTGGGGAGAAAGATGGAATCACAAATGACTCTGAGATATTGATGCAATCTGAAATTGCTATTGCAAGTAGCTTAATTGAAATCAATACAATAAGTACTTTTGGGGAGAGATATGACATCACAAATGACTCTGAGATATTAATATAATCTGAAATTGCTATTGCAAGTAGCTCAAATGAAATTGTTTAGATAGAAATTGCACAGACCAATTGAAGCAGTACATACAAAGTGTAGCTTTCACATTTTGAAAAATATGTAACATATTTGCTGTCCCAAACGTTATTTGGGTTATGTTTTGTTAATGTAATCTTCATTGGATTTCCATTTGCCAAAATGTTGTGCTTGGTTATAGTTTATTGCTAGGTGCAGTTTTTTTTTTTTTTTTTTTTTAAATTATCTTTTTGTGTGGAATTCCTAATAAATTTGTGTGATCTATCAATAAACCCGCTATATTATTATTTGAGGTCAAAATAGAAATTTCCATTTGGTATCAATAAGATTTTTTCAACATTATAAATCACAAAAAGGATTTGAACATAAAGCCCCTTTTAAAGAAACTTGACTCTGCCTACGAAGTTCTGTAGATTAAAAACTTCGAGGATAAAAACAAATAGGAACAAAAGAAAACAATTGGTGGAGACATATCCTCCACCCAAATTGCACGAAACCAACCGTCCTTTCAGTGTATGCACACACAATTATTGGACAAGCGCATAGAAATTGCGTTTACATGCATTAATTTGACGGCATTGTTTATTGACTTCGTTTTCCATTCTCTGGAGCCTCAACTAGCGTTCTTAATGGTGCAATGACTTGGAAAATTTGACTCAGCAACTACTTTAGTACACGGTAATTAAGAACCCTCATTACTTATCAAGTAGTACAGATTTGGTTCCAATTTTTATACATTCTTTGACGCTTCAAGAATTAATGGAAATGATCCATTTTCCAATCTGAAATTTCCTGGAAAGGATTTTGTTTCAATATGTCTCTTTCTAAGTGGTTACATATATGGCATTTTACGCCTGCGTTTTCTTTCGAAACACTGACTAGCAAATGGCTCTTCATAGCTGTTTTTCACATGTTTGCTTGCACAAATTATGATCTAGAAGAATGGGGAGTTTGGTTTCCTTATGAATAAAAAACTCATTTCTGTAATGCCAGAAACAAAAATATACCACTATATTTACCTAAAAATTAAAACCCAATTCTAATTCTTTGTTCTATTTTGTGATGTTTGTTTACCTATGGCAAGGTCCAAGATCTCTCCCACTCATTGACTGATTCTCAGGCCTATGGCAAGGTCCAAGATCTCTCCCACTCATTGACTGATTCTCAGGCAGCAACCGTAAGTGACCTTTTTTTCTATCTTTTTATCTCTCTTCTATTTCTTGCGATATATTGATATGTTGTTTGGGTGTGTGCATTTGGCTGCTTTCAACAATAATTGATTTTTTTTTCTACGTGGACTGACCAACCAAACGTAACTCATATTTCTTTTGCACCATCTTAAAAGTTTATAGCCTTAAATCTTTCTCTCCACTATTAAAGCCCCAAACGAACTATTTGCTCTTTTCTAATTTGGGTGGTTTGGAGGCATGGCAGTGGCGAGTGGAATCAAACAATTGAAGCCCACACGTCCTACCAAATCCTTGCTAATTCTTTTTATTTTTTTAAGTTACTTTTTTATTATAATTTTTTCTCAAATGTCATACCCGGCCATTATATATATCAATGAAAATGAAAAGGCCCTTTTATCTTACTTTCCTAATATTGATTTTCCATACATAGAGCTTAATTTCTTCTAAGCAAAACTAACCATGTTTTGTGTTATTTCTATATTGCTTAGTGTGGGGGTCAGTTTTACTAATTCCCGTTATTAGTCCAAAATTTTATGGAGACTTTGTGGTTGAATAAGTTTTCAAGGTTCAAATTTTCATAGGCTGGTGGTGTTTTTATGTGTTTTAAATTAAGTTGTGACCAAAATATATTTGGAAAAAAAAAAATCTCCCAATTTTAATGGTTTGGTTTCAGGAAAAATGATCGCAATGCATTTATGCTTTCATCTAGCACAAGCGTCATATTCTGCTAATCATAAACCTAGGTGGATTTTGTTCCATCTTCTCTTTGTGCAAGAATTGGCAGGATTAGTAAAATATTAATGTTTTGGCACATCATATAAACTTCAATTTTTTTTATTTCTTTTTGACATAAATATTGATATTAGGGAAAAAAAGGAGATGCAAAATTTAAAAAAAAAAAAAAAAAAAAAAATTCCTTCTTTGTTCATAAATGTTCCACAATTCTTTTGTTGACAATTATATTTGTTTTTATTAGGGAAAAAAAGGAGATGCAAAATTTAAAAAAAAAAAAAAAAAAAAAAATTCCTTCTTTGTTCATAAATGTTCCACAATTCTTTTGTTGACAATTATATTTGTTTTCCCAAATGCTATTATTCTATCATTTTGATTTTTTGTCAATATTTCTTTTTTTTTTTTTTTTGGAAACAATCACACATACAAGCAAAGGAGAGGGAACACAAAAGCATACAAAAACCTACTCTCTAAAGCAATGTGAAACAATTATCTTTTTATTTTTATTTTGAATCAAACACACATACTCACACATGAGGGATTGTGCCTTTGTGTTTGATTCTCTTCTTAATCTATCTCAAATCATAAATAACTTTTAAATTTTGTTATTCTTTAAAAAAAAAAAAAGTTCATAGTAATACGAGGAACTTATATAATATCATTTGAGTTTGGGATAAGTCTAACACACCCTCTCTTGGCTCTCTCTCTCTCTCTCTCTCTACATCACCAATACCAAGTGAGCCTCTCATATAATGTAACTGATTATCTAATGTCATGGTTATATTAAACAATTCTAATTGAAAACTTAACTATAATTATTTTTTGTTGAACGACGTAAAAGATAGAATTTTATTCAAGCTATTAGTATAGGTATATACATAACCATCCACCAGAGCACACTGGTGAGAGATACGTGGGCCTATGCATGCAGCTCCATGTCCCCTAACTAAACAACACACCATGGTCACGTGCAGACCCCAACAAACACAATTTAGGCTTAAAGTACTTGTCTAAAACTACAGGACCTTTCCGTTGGCGTTGTTTCTCAATTGTACGTAGTCATGTGTGTGCCATTGCTTTGTGCATGGGTCAAAGAGGTCGCTCACCCTCAAACTCATATTTGCATTGGGTTGGAATTTAGGGGGCTGGGGTAGCTATCTGTGGTCCTCCAGTTTGATACTCTTCCCATCACCCTCCTTCCAAACCGTAGCTGCTTTAATCAATTCCCTGGCTTCTAGCAAACTGCGCCATACATATGATAGGTTGGAGCCTAAACTAGCTTCCATGAAAGAGCAAGTAGGAAAATAGTGAGCCTTGTATACTCTGAAAAATAATGAGTGGCCTCTTTGGATTAAATGCCATACTTGTTTGGCTAGCATAGTAAGATTGAAGGCATGAATATCTTTAAACCCCATCCCACCTCTATCTTTCAGGTTGCACAATTTACTCCATTTGATCCACTGAACCTTTTTCTCATCTCGGGTTTGGCCCCACCAATATTTTGCTAATACCAAGTTAGTGTCATCACAAATCCTTTTAAGGATTTTGAACATTCTCATGGAGTTAGTTGGGATCGCTTGTGCCACTGTCTTGATTAGGATCTCCCTGCCGGCTTTGGAGATATTTTTTTCCTTCCATCCCATCACTTTTTTTGTTACTCGCTCCTGCACTTCCCTGAAAGTGCTCACCTTGGACTTGCCTCCCACCATTGGTAAACCAAGATACTTCTCACAGCTTGTCATGATTTGAGCACCAAGCATGTTTCCAATAGCTAGCTTTACCGGTTGTTTTGTGTTCGAGCTGAAGAAAAGTGTTGCTTTTTGTCTATTGATAGCTTGACCCGATGTACTCTTATACATTGATAGTATGTTTAGCAAATTTTGGCATTCTTCAATTGTTGCCTCACAAAATAGAAGGCTGTCATTGGCAAACAGTAAGTGTGAAACCCTTACTCCTCCATGGTATGACACCACTCATTTCAAAAGATGGCTATCTACCGCTCGTCGTATGAGGGAGGAAAGCCCTCCTGCACATAGTAGGAATAGGTAAGAAGATAAAGGGTCCCCTTGCTTGATTCCATAGGTCAGTGTGATAAAGCCTCTTGGTTCGCCATTAATGAGGGTTGAGTATGATGCGGTGCACACAGTTTCCATGACTAGGTTGACCCACTGATCAGGGAGGCCAATCCTTTGCATTATCCGTTGGAGGAACTCCCACTCCACTCTGTCATATGCCTTGCTGATGTCAAGTTTCACCATCATGTGGCCCTTTTTTCCTTTGGTCCTGTTTCTCAAACGGTGGAGCATTTCAAAATCAACTGTAGTATTATCTGTAATGATTCTACCAAGCACAAAGACACTTTATGAGTCAGAAATTACATTAGGTAGTATTGGTTTATCCGGTTAGCCAACACCTTAGATATAATCCGTGATACAACATTACCCTAGCTAATGGGTTGGAACTTGTAATGTATTTTGGCTCTTTTTTTTTTTTTTTTTTGGGGGATGAGTACAATATGTGTATAGTTCATTTTTTTAAGCTATCTCCCTGAGTGTAAAACAAATAATACAGTAGTAGTTACATCATGTCCTACAATATGCCAAAATTTTTGAAAAAAGAAGGGTGACATACCATTAGGTCCTGGTGCTTTAGATGGGTGCATCTGGAAGAGTAAGGTTCTTTCTTTGTCCGCTGTGTAAGGGCAAATCAAGTCTTGAGCCATGTCCTCAGTCACTACCTAGTCCACTGAATCAGTCACCAATATTGTGGCTATCTTATCTTCATTTGTGTGCCACTCCCCATCCCTATCAAACAGACCACCAATATTGTTCTTCTTTTGTATATGGCTCACTCTTTGGTAGAAAAACTTTGTATTTTTATCCCCTACCAGTAGCCATATAGATCTCGATCTTTGCCTCCAAAATACTTCTTCATAGTGTAGGAGTTCATTTATCTCCCTCTTCACTTCATGTATTCTCTCTAAATTCCCTCTATATCTTTCCTCCATCAATGCATGCAGTTCTCCTTGTTTTGCCTCCAACCGTTTTCTAGTGTTCCCAAAGGTCCTTTTGCTCCATGCAATGAGGTCCATTTTACACCTTTTAATTTTTTCAAATAGGCAGTACATGGGGCTGCCTGATGACCTTTGATGAGTCCATGAGCTTCTAATAACAGATTCACACTCTGTATGTGCTACCTATTTTTCCTCAAACCGCTAGATTTTATGTCTACAACATCAGGGCTGATTTGGTGGGGCCATGTCCATAAGGATAGGATCATGGGCAGAGTAAGATACGGAGAGGTGGCTCACTTTGGCTCTCAGAAACATCTCACACCATTCTGTTGTTGCGACTACCCTATCTAGTCTTTCCTCAACAAAAACTCCTTCACCCTTGCCGTTTCTCCAAGTAAAGCGGTAACCATTAAACATTCTACATAACCTTCTCATAAAATTACAAACAGTAGCTTGGCTCAACAAACTTAACTGTCCGTTGGAAAAACATAACGAAGACTTTGAAACTAGTATGCATAGTTTAAGGATTGTGGCCCACATTGACTACTGGCTGAAAGAAAAGAGGCGTGTCCTTCCTTGAAAAGGCGTGGAATCACCCTATTTCTGTTCTCTTTTTATAGCTAACTAAGAGGACTCTTTCAGATTAAATGGATCTTTTGATTCGTTGAGTACTGATTAGCCACACTTTCATTCCTGTTATCATCCAAATGAGCATGTTGTTTTTTGGTTTGATGCTTAATGCTTCTACAACCAAAAGATGTTACAATTTAATTTCTTTTTGGTATAATTATTATTCCATCTAATTCCTTTCATCTTATTTCTTCGTGTCAATACTCATGCTGCTAAACTATCAATCGCAAACGGTTTTAGTTTGACTCTCCATTCTTGTCTGATCAGATTGATATCTCTTGGGACTTGGAAGACCCACTCAATTTCTTAACCTCTTCTTGGACTCTCGGCTACTTGAATCCTTAAGGAACCCAGACAGTTCATTTGGCTAAGAATTCGAATCTTTACTTGTTTAGTGTTCTACTTTGCCAGCGTGTCTATGCCTAAGAGTAATGTAAATAAAAGTGGACTTTGTGGAGGGCCATCGGATTCGTGTAAAAATCATAGATGGACTTTCGAAGTTTCTTTCAAAAGTGGGTTTCTAGTTGGTTTTGTGGTTTTTGCTGTATCATATACAGTTTTTTTATGTACTATTTTAACCTTTGGGTGGGATCAAAGAAGAGAAGTAAGAAGATGCGAACAAGGGCAACAGTGTTGACAGCGAGCAGGAAGAAGGGTAAAGAAGTTGATCAAGTTACCCAATTGCTAACCCTTGGCTTCGATCAAGAAAAAAGTAAAGAGGTATTTTTTCTCATCACTAAAATTTATGGGACTAGGAAAAGATACGAGACTGACAGCTGGATAATTTCAGCCATCCTTTATTTAGTTGATAAAAAAAATCCATTAGTTTAAATTTTTTTTAATTGTTCAGTGTTTAATATATTATTTTAGGAGAACTCTACAACGTATTTTTAGGAGAACTTTATGTTAGAACATATGTGGAATATATTAAGAACATATGTTGTGAGGCCCGTGGGCCTGATAACCTCGGCCCATCGTGTAGCAGGCCTAAGGCCCACGCTGAGGAAGACTGACCATTCAAGGCTAAATTGGGGAAAACCTCTTTTCCGGATCCACGCCGAGGACCTCTTCGTCCTCGGCATGACAAGGATGATTTTAGGAAAGACCAGGGCCAATGTAAGTTGTCACCCTCACATTTAATGCATTCACCTAACCCCTCTGGCCGCATTAATGGGGATATAACCCCTTAGCAGGGCAACGTTGATCAGAGTGAACCACTTGAGTACTGATAAGACCTCTGAGGGGACGGATGGCCAGGAGAAAGGCGAATGGATGATCAACAAATGGAAGAATAAGATAGGACGATGAAGACTATATAAGAAAAGCGAGTAAAGTAAGGCAAGGGGGGGGGAAGAAGGAGAAGAAAATGGGCTCCTCGGCCACGGGCCGAGAAGCATCCCCCCAGTTGTAAATAAACTCTAAGTATTTTTTAATAAAGGAGAGTTCATACTTGGTGAACGACGGCCAGCGCCTAAACCTTTAACCCACTCTCCACAAATTTATTGTTTGGGCTTGCTGGGCTGAAAACTCATTCATACTCAGGGTCAAATCCATATTGAGTCCCTACAATTGGCGCCGTCTGTGGGAAGGATTAGGGTGCTGGCTGACACACCAGGCGATTGTTCTAAGTGGTCGTTTTACAGTAGGTTGGCGAAGTAAAAAAAAAAAGAAAAAAAAAAGAAAAAGAAAATAGAAGATTTGACAGCGAAAAGAGAAATCTTGATATTATTTCATAAATAGAAACAGTACAAATTACAATCAGAGGCTCAGGCAGGCGTGTTTCACAAACAAATTTACAAGCTAATCCTACCAGCTAGTTCTACAATCAGAGGCCCAGGTGAACCCGCCCTAAAAAACTAGCCAGAGGGAAGTGTCAAGCCGTGCTTTTATAGGCATAAAGAGAATGGGAGAGCTTAACACTAAAAGTAGGGAAGGGGGAGGGCCAGCTTGTTTCAAGGCCACCAACAACTCCTTTCTCGGAGCGACGGAGCTGGAACAAAGAGAGGAGCAAATGCAGGGGCTCCGGGACACCTTCCCCCATGATGTTCCCTTGATTCTCTCCAATCCTCACGAGTGTTGGCCGTTGGAGACGGCAACACTCGAGCACCGCCCATGATATGAATTCGCACGCCTTCTTCGTCGGGGGTGCGCTCCGAGGAGAGACGTTAGGTACTTCAACAACATCCCTCCCGGCCACCTTGTATGGCGCCATCAGGGTTACGCCTAGATTCTGCCGCACCGGAAGCCCAGTGGGGGCTGCGGCCATAACGGCTCTTGGCACAGATGTCCTCACACCCGCCCAAAGCCACCTCATATTTGCCAACTCCAATCACAATTCCGGCGGGGTTGTTAGAAGGGCTTGGGGAGCTGAAAGGATGTGTTTTTTTTTTCTTTTTTTTTTTTCTTTTTTTTTTTCTTTTTGTGTTGGGAGGTTCATGGATTGTGGAGAAACCATCTCCCCACCTTATATAGGGGATGAGGGTTGGTGAGAATTAACTCATGCAGAATTCGAAAAGAGAATTATCAGCTGGGCTAATAATGAAGCTACTAATTTTCAAGGAGGCCGAAGACCATTGGACTCGTGTTAATTCATGAGGACATTAATGAAGGCGCGTTTCGCGCACCGAAGCGTCAAGCGAGAAACACGAACGGACAAAGGGCGCTTCATAAATGAAAAAGATGGGGGCTCGAGCTGGAGGCGAAATCAACGCCACGTGTAAAGATCATAATCCGACCCAAGGAGGAATCATCTCCAGTAAGGCGGTCCGAGGAAAAACCCCTATTTACAGGAAAATAGAAGTGGTAGACAAAACTAAGGTATTGCATGGTCCTCGGACCCAAGCCTATGGTAAAACTATTCACACTATTATACCTGGGTACTAGACAGAATCAAGGTATTGCATGGTCCTCGGACTCAAACCTATGGGAAACTAGATACTTACAGGAAAATAGAAGTGGTAGACAGAACCAAGGTATTGCATGGTCCTCGGACCCAAGCCTATAGTAAAACTATTCACACCATTATACCTGGGTACTAGACAGAACCAAGGTATTGCATGGTCCTCGGACTCAAACCTATGGGGAAACTAGATACTTACAGGAAAATAGAAGTGGTAGACAGAACCAATGTATTGCATGGTCCTCGGACCCAAGCCTATAGTAAAACTATTCACACCATTATACCTGGGTACTAGACAGAACCAAGGTATTGCATGGTCCTCGGACTCAAACCTATGGGGAAACTAGATACTTACAAGAAAATAGAAGTGGTAGACAGAACCAAGGTATTGCATGGTCCTCGGACCCAAGCCTATGGTAAAACTATTCACACCATTATACCTGGGTACTAGACAGAACCAAGGTATTGCATGGTCCTCGGACTCTTTTTTTTTTTTTGGGTGCTAAACTATCAAATAAAAATGTTAATGCAATAGAGAATGTGAATAAACACATCCTTTAACAATGGAAATTACTCTAGAGATGCATCATTGAGGGTTTGTTTGGATACCCCTTATTACTGAAAACTGAAAACTAAAAACACTGTAGTGAAATAATTTTTAAATATGTAAATAGTGCCATGAGACTCGGTTTTAAAATTAGATTTGCTGAAATCCATACTTGCAGGTCCCATGAACAGTGCACGAGACCCAAAAAAAAGGTCATCACAGGGAGATAAATAATTTCAGTGCAATCCAAACTCAACCTAACTCTGACGAATTGCAAATTGAATCAAATTCTTAGCTGCAACATTAATAGATTAGTAGCACAGTAGATATCCCAAGTATGAAAGGAACATATAAGGACTTTTATCTCAGCAAAAATTTGTCCACAACATCATTTAGGAGAAGAGAGCTTTAAGAAGTTCATATACAATGCCTTCCAATTACATCAAAAAAGCCAATCTTAAAAGCAAAAGCACAAACATGAAGAACCTATATACATCTTTTGGTCTAGGAAAAATGAGAGTAGTTGTTTAAGAGCATCTCCAATAGGGCTAGCTATCTCTAAAATTTGGAGAGAAAACGCACTGCTCACACAAGAAAATGAACTCCAACAGCCTCTCTATCTCTATTTTTTTTTAGATTGGCTACAGTAACTCTCCGGGCCTGGAGAGCACTGTAGCAATCACTGTAGCTATTGCAAAGATTGTTTCTCCTTAAAATAATAGTTGAATTAAAAAAATATTTTTTTCACTTTCTCTTTCTTCTTCACTCCGTCTCTCTTCTTTATCTCAACGGCTACAAAACGCAAATTACAATCCAAACACGAAAATAATTTTTCTCATAAACCAAAAGAAATCTTATAAAAAAAAAATAAAAAAATAAAATAAAAAAAGAAAGAAAGAAAGAAGAGAAAAGAGAGAGACCTGTTCATGAGCAAAAGAATGAAATCAGTCTCAATAATCACAACTGATTAAAATATTTAATTTTCACTCAATAATCACAACGGTAACAACAGAACTATTCTTGATCGTTTCTCTCAAATATCTCTAAACTCAATCTCAATCAAACATTCACAACAGCTACAAACACAACAATCATTTCTTTTAAACATCTCTAATTTCAAGCATAATCAAAATACAAACTCAAAAACACAATCTTAAAATTAATCAAATCATAACAAAAAAAAAAAGAGATAGAAGCCATCTGACCCATGGTGGAGCAAAAAAGAGACAACGCTAGAGAGTTTTCTAGAATCCATCTGACCCAAGGTAGTCATCTGACCCACGGTAGAGAGTGTTCTAGAATCAAGTAGAAATTAAAAAAAAAAAAAAAAGAGCTAGAGAAAGAATGAGAGAGTTGGAGATAGTGAACGTGTGATCCGAAATGTACTAGAAAAAGAAAAAGAAGAGTATATAGAGATGGGAGTGGGATAGGTGTGTGGTGGATAAAAACCAAGAGAAAAAAAAAGTATGGATGTAATTAAGTTTGGAAAAATAATATAAAAAATAAGAAATGACAATTAAGAAATGCTACCATAATATTTTCACAATAAATTTTAAGTAATAAATTGTTATTAGCTAATATTGGTGAGTAAAAAAATAATTTCAGTGGTGGATTCAAATTAGAACTAGTTACAACTTTCTACATAAAATTTTGATGTGATTCTTATGAAAGTATTGTAAAAAATATTGTAGATATAATATTTTTCATTGAAAAATATAATTGTTAGGAATGAATATAGGAAGAATAAATGATAATAAAAAAAGAATAAAGAATGAATGAAGAAATAATATTTAAATGAAATGGAGAAAATGATAGAAAATCTGTTAGAAAGTATATTTGAAAAGGTAAGTAGGCAAGAATTGTTCATTCTTCAAACAGGCAAAAATTGGCAGAAATTTGAAGAGGCTGCAGGAGATGCTCATTCCTATTGGAGAAGAACTTTGACCCAACACAAGAAACATTCTCACCCCTCTCTTCTTGCTGCTCCTGAGTTTGAAGTTCACGCTTATTTCCTATTTGCAACCACTGATTTTTCCTGAAAATACAACCACTCCAAAGTTCAAACTATCAAATTATCCCATCCAAGAGTATGTACAAAATTAAGTTATTGATGTTAATAGCCATCAAAGCCAGTAATACCACTAATGATTCCAACTTCATTATTAAAATACTTTTCACTTCAACATTAAATCAAGCCAAGGTTTGAATATATATCCTATGCAGATGCTATGCAACGGGAATACCCAATGCCACTTAATTGCAAACATTAAAGTGATGTGTACATACAAACTGATAGATGTCATTAAAAAAAGATTGCAAAGAAAAAGGTAAACCTTGGAAGAGAACTCAAACCTTGTAAAGGGTTTTGAACTACTGAAGAATGATATTTAGAATAGGTTGAATTGAAAATTTTTTGTGAGAGAAAGAATTGGCTATGTGTATATATACATATGATGATTTTAGATGATAGATAAAGGGAATCGACATAAACATTCTCTTCTTTCAAGATCATATAGTCATAAATACTGTTTTGAGATTGGTAAATATTGTAAGGTTAAATTTAATCAACCATCTTGTTGGCTTTATTTCGTACCAATTTTGCTTGATTTTAGCATTTAATAACCCTGTATTTAGGTGGGAATCTTGTAAGGGTCGTGAGTGAGAGAGTGTGAAGAAATGCTCAAGATTGTGCAAAGAAACAGGGACTCGCGACTGGATCTCGCAGGTGGCTCGAGGCTTGCAAGTCGCCAGAAGTTACTCACGTGCTAAGCATGCCAGAAGCTGAAGAGTCACGCCAGCTGTTGCACTACAGGACAAAAGTCCCAGGCTAGCCAGGCTGTTAGCTCACGGCTTGAACTCGCGACTCAACCAAGTCGCGAGGCCAAGCCGCCAACTTGCCTTGTTTGGGAAAAACTGACATTTCACATTCCATTCTCACCCTAGTATAAATACCCTTCATTCCCACGAAATGTAGAGAGCTTCCAGAGAAAATTTTGAGAGAGAAACCCTAGAGAAAACAAGATTGCCTCATCCACAATCTTCACCTAAGAGACTCTTCAAATTTCTCTACTCTCTTCCTTTCCATTGATACATCCTTGAGAGGTTCTTGACCAAATCATTTTCTTANAAAAAAAAAAAAAAAATCTTAAATAAGACTCGTGGCCTTTGGTACAGCCTAGGACAGCCCTTCCAAAAAATCTGAAAATTACTAAATTTTCCTTCTTCTAGTAAACTTAATTAAAACTATATTTTTAACCTAAAGAGCTTAATATTAAGACATTAATAAGAAAAGTATTATTAAAGCTATGCAATATTGGGAGTTGTAGCATTTTTTTTTTTTTTTTGGGGGGGGGGGGGGGGGGGGGGGGGAATTCATTCATGTAATTCAGAAAGGTACACAAAAGCAATGTCCAGAGGAACATCCTCCATCTAGACATGAAAAGGGGAAAAGTTACATGCCATTCGCGCAAGCCTATGAGCTAATTTGTTTCCAAGCCGAAGGGTATGGCTGAAAGATATATTCTGAAAGGCTGGAATAGAAAGTTTAATGTCCCTGATGATGTGCCCGAAGCTTGAAGACGAAAAACCACCCTTGGAAATGGCATTTATGATTACTTCTGAATCCCCTTCGACGATCACCTGATCAAATTGCAACTCCCTAGCAAAGCTGATAGCACTACGCGCTACCAACACTTCCACCATCTCTACAAAAGTAGGCAGTGGAATAGATTGTGTATAGGCAGCCATAACGAGACCTTTGTCGTTTCTAATAATAACACCTAGACCGACTAAACTTTTGGAAGAGAAAGTTGCGCCGTCAAAGTTAATCTTAAACCAACCCGGAGGGGGAGGAGACCATTTGGCAGGCCTGACAGAGCGCGAAGACCGCAAAGGGGGTGGAGAAGCTCTTTGAAAATCTTGAAGATTGTCCATTGCCAAAGAGCAGATCCGATCCACAGGGGCTGTAGATTCTCCAACCCGCAACTGATTCCTACGGGTCCAAATCAAGGAAGTTGTCATAGCAAACAGATCAGAAAGGTCACTTTTCTCTTGGCAGAGTTGGAAAACATCCAGCAGTGACTTGCAATTCTAGGAGTCCTTGACTAACCAATCAAAGTGAACCACCCAAATAGGCAACAGCGAAGTGCAAGACGAAAGAGCATGAAGCGATGTTTCTTTGTTGAGATTGCAGTGAGGACAAGTGTCATCAAATTGTAACTTCCTCTTCCTAAGGTTCGCTCTCGTGGGCAAGGAATCCAACCCAGACCTCCATAATTAGGATTTCACCCTGTTCGGGGTTCATAAAATCCAAATACCATTCCAAACTTTCTTGGACATGGACGGATCAGAGGATGTTGGGAGGTCCTCCAAACCGGACTCCAAGAGCAGCTTATAGCCCGATTTAACAGAAAAAATGCCATTGGGGTTCCAGAGCCAAAACAAAAGGTCCTCACAGTTTGCATGACTAAAAGGAATAGCTTTGATCAAGGAAGCTTCAAAGGGCAGAAAAATGTTGTCTATAACTCTCACATTCCAACATTTTCTATCTTGGTCAATTAGGACTGAGACCCGAGCTTCAACATCAAGGAAATCTCGAGGAGAGATAACTTTGCAAGAGTGAGGGGACAGGAGCCAGGCATCTTCGTATATCTTGATTGAAGCACCGTTTCCCACCCACCACTGCATGCCTTTCACAATCACAGCTCGACCCTTAAGAATGCTCTTCCAAGCAAAAGACCCGTTGCCTTCCTTAGCATCAAGAATTGTCCCCTTAGGGAAGAACTTCGCTTTGAAAAATCTGTGAAACAGAGAGTCCTTGTTTTCCAGTAGCCGCCACACCTGTTTTGCCAACATGGCGTCATTAAACTTTTGAAGCTCTTTGAAGCCCATGCCACCCTAGCATTTTGGAAGACAAAGCGAGCTCCATTTGGTCCAGTGGATTTTCCTTTGATTCCCCCTCTATCCCCACCAAAATTTCCAAATCAAGGATTCAATGTCTTCACAAAGATATATGGTGGTTCTTTATTTTGAAGTGATATTCACTTCTTATAAGCTTTTGAATTTTGTCATATTCTCTTTTAGTCTTTGATTGTCTTAATGATATATGCGAGCTTTGGCCATGAATGTTATCATTTGATCTCCCATATAGGCCATTATTAGCTTTTTGACAGTGAATGCACACTTTGATTTAAATTGTCATTAATTTGCTTTGGTCTTTCATGTTAACAGAAAACAGAGTACCATAAGATAGAGAAACTAGAGAGAGAATGAGGGAATCAAGATTGAAGAAGCTCTGTAATACTTGCATTAATTAACCGAATGATATACAAGAGGTTTATATAGCAGAGTTAACAAAGGAAACGAAAATAACTAACTCTAAACTAATTCCATAATATATGGATCAACTATCTAAAAACCAATCATCACATTACACGTGTCAATACATAACAACCAACTAATCCAAGACTAAAACTACAGGTTGTGTCTGATATAATAGTCGTTTAGTGAATTAATGAATTCATTCATAAATGTTCCAGTGCTCTACCTCTCTGCCTGAGCTAATGTCTTCATTCATTCTTCAGCAAACTCATCTTGAAGGGCTTGCATCTGACTTTTTATCATCTAAACTTTGATATTCCCCCTTAAGATGAGAAGTTGAACTGTTGCTCGCATTTGACTTCTTACCATCTAGACTTTGACATTCCCCCTTAAGAGGAGAAGTTGAATTGTGAATATTCACAATATTCACTTTACACAATAAGTATCTCAGCTGTTGACTGTTAAGAGCGTTTGTAAGTAAGTCTGCCAGTTGTGTGTGTGTGGGAGTAAAGAACAATCCAATTACATTGTCTTGCACCTTATCTCTGACAACATGGCAGTCTACCTCTATGTGCTTGGTTCTTTCATGAAATATGGGATTTTATCCAATATAAATGGCTACTTAATTGTCACAAAATAAAAGAGCAAGTTGAGGATGATAGATCTCCAAATCCTTCAATAATGCCAACAGCCAAGTCATTTCACAAACTATGACAACCATAGCTTTATATTCTGCCTCAGCAGAAGATCTAGACATTATAGACAGTTTCTTAGACTTCCAAGAGATTAGAGAATCACCCAAAAATATGCAATACCTTGTGGTTGACCTTTTGGTATCTATGCAAGATGCTAATAGGAAAATTCCTTGACCAGGATACCCCTTTATGTACTGCAACACCTTGTAAGCTGCATCTAAATGAGGCTTCCTTGGTTTGGACATAAACTGACTTAGCTTGTGAATAGGATATGCTATATTTGGTCTAGTGATAGTTAGATATAACAACCTACCCACTAACCTTCTGTACATTCCAGGATCAGTCAACAAATTACCTTGAAACTTGCTCAACTTCAAATTTTGTTCCATTGGTATCTTGCTAGGCTTACAAGCTAACATGCCTGCATCTTTTAAAATCTCTAAGGCATATTTTCGTTGACATAATGTAATTCCTTTATCTGATCTAGCTATCTCAAGACCAAGAAAATACTTCAAACCTCCAAGGTCTTTAAGTTTGAAGTGTTGATTTAAAGAAACTTTAAGTGCTGCAACTACTTGAACATTGTTGCTAGCTATGAGAATATCATCAACATAAACCACCGATGCTATGAAAGAATTATTGAACTTCCTTGTAAACAATGAGTAGTCAGCCTTTGATTGCTTAAAACCAAGCTGCTTAATGACAGAACAAAATTTTGCATTCCATTGTCTTGATGCCTGTTTGAGTCCATACAAAGACTTATTTAATTTGCAAACAACATTCCCCTCTTTGTTGTGAAAGCCTTGAGGGAGTTGCATATACACTTCCTCATGTAAATCCCTATTTAAGAATACATTGTTGACATCTAATTGGACTAAATGTCATTCTTTCACAGCAGAAATGGCAAGAAAAGTCTTAACAGTAGTCAACTTGGCAACTGGTGAGAATGTATCAGTAAAATCTAATCCTTCTTGCTGAGTAAATCCCTTTACAACTAATCTTGCTTTACATCTCTTCGTAGATCCATCTGCCTTGTATTTTACCCTATAGACTCATTTGCAACCAATAGCCTTTTTGTTGGAAGGTAAAGGGGTAAGAGTCCAAGTATGATTGGAAACCAAGGCAGCAATCTTAGCATTCATGGCCTCTTTCCATTTAGGATCCTTAACAGCCTCATGATAGAATCTTGGTTTAGGAATTTAGGTGATAAGAGAGAAAAAATTTGCATAGGAAGGAGATAAATGGGAAGAATCAATGTAATCAGAAAAAGGATATTTAGTACCTGGATTAATGGTGGAAGCACTTGACTTGCTATTGAGTGGAATGGATTGTGGAAGCTCAATTGAAGTGATAGTGTTGCACTTATAGTCTTGCAAGTATGCAGGAGTTTTGGAAGGCCTAGAGGACCTTCTTAAAGAAGGAATGGAAGCAGGTGGAACAACTCTATAACTATGATCAAGAGATAAAGAATCAGGTTTTGCAAAATGGATATGAGCAGAATCTAATATGACAGATTCTGGTATTGCAGAATCTGAAATAACTAGAAGGGTAGGATCTAATACTTGGTTAGAAACTTGAGTAGGATTACAAGTAGAAGAAGGAATGCCTGGAGAGGAAACAATAGGATCTAGAAACATGGTATCAACTAGGATTGCCACATTAGGACAACTATGAGGAAAATAAATAGAAGACTGTGGTGAAGTGATAGAAGAGATGAAAGGAAAGACATTTTCATGAAATGAAACATCCCTTGAAATGAATATCTGCCTTGTGACCAAATTTAACAATTTGTAATCCTTAACACCAAAAGGGTAACCAAGAAAGACACAAGGAATAGATCTAGGAGCAAATTTAGACCTATTGTGAGCAAGTGTAGATGCAAAACAAAGACAACCAAACACCTTTAAGTGAAGATAAGAAGGAATTTTGCAATAAAGTTTCTCAAATGGAGTTTTATGGTCCAAAACAGTATTAGGCAGCTTGTTAATGATATAGATAGCTATCAAAACACAATCCCCCCAATAGCAAAGTGGTATATTAGAGTGAAATTTCAATGCTCTAGCAATGTTTAAAATATTTTGATGCTTTCTCTCCACAACTGAATTCTGTTGTAGAGTAGCAACACATGAGTGTTGGTGAATAATCCCATGTTGGGCATAAAAGTCTTTGAGGAAAAATTCTTGAGCATTGTCAATTCTAATTACTTTGATTTTGGTTTGAAATTGAGTAAAGATCATCTTGTAAAATGAGATTAACAAAGGCCTAGTTTTTGTTTTAGATTTCATGAGGTAAACCCATGTGGACCTTGTAGCATCATCTACAATTGTAAGAAAGTATCTAAAACCACCACGAGTTGCTTTAGCAAATGGTCCCCATACATCACAATGTATTAAATCAAAAGCATGCTCAGATATATGATTAGAATTAGGAAAAGGCAATCTTTTAAGCTTTGCAATTTGACAAACAACACAGTCTTTATTTGAATCAAAAGAGGGTACATCTGATATACAGTATTGAAGTTTGTCATCAGACACATGTCCTAATCTAAGATGCCACAAGTAAGGCTTATTGATATTAGAAGCATTGGAAACAGAATGAGCAAAAGACTTGAAAACTGACTCTAGGACAGTAATGGCTTCTGAGGCATACTTGCAATTCTCTGAAGTTTGCAGCAAATACAAGTTATGAAGCTTACCCAATCCAATCACTCTCCAACAAGTAAGGTCCTATATGAAGCAATTGGTTGAGAGAAAAAACAAACAACATGACAAGAATTTGGTTAATTTGCTTACTAAAATCAGATTAAAGGAAAAACCTAGGACACAAATCACATTTTCAAGAATTAAGGTTGGAGTGAGTTGAATTATGCCTATGTGTGTGACAAGAACTTTTTCACCATTAGGAAAATGTACAAAAGAAGATATAGAACTAGTTATATTGGTGAATAGAGATGTAGAATGAATGATGTGATTAGTGGCTTCTGTGTTAAGAACCCAAGTTTTTGCATTGTGAGATGTTTTGTTTGAAGGATTTTCAGCAAAAACTGAATTCTTCAAATTAAGGCCAACATAATCCTGGAAAGAGACACAAGAAATACCTAAGAGAGCTGAATTGGCTGCATGAATAGCATCTTGAGTGTTAAAGGAATACGCATGGGAACTCAACATTGACAACAATTGCTGGCATTGTTCAACTATAAAGGGAAAAGAGCTTGATTGTGATGCAGCCTTGGATTGAACAGTTTCACCATCAAAGGTCACTTGATTTGCCACAGAAACTCTGCCCTTTTGCTTGTAATTCGGTGGAAATCCCACTAGTTTGTTAGGACATATGTGTTTTCACTTATTAAGAATATATGTCACTTATTTATGTAAATTGACTAATCCTTTGACAAAACGCACTTTACTTGTAATTGGGTAGTTCTAGTTGTTTTTAATACTTCAAGAAACAAGGTTTCAAGGTCAAGTGTTGAAGTCATCAAGTCTGTCCAAGAAAAAGCAAGCTGAAGTGCAATTTCATTAAAGCTTGACACCTTCTCGATAGCTACCTCGACACCTGCTATCTGTCGAGATTTAAAATTTCAGATTTTCTGATCTGATTTTCTTGCGATCTGTGAATATGCTTTTGGGTCTTCTTTTCTCCAAACCCTAAACATATAAAAGGATTGTTTTAAGAGCCGTCTAGTGTGACACAAGTTGCAAACTCATTGAGCAATCTTTGTTCAAGCAAATTGTGATCAAAAAACGAAGTTCTTGACCTAGTTTATCTTCTTTAAAGAAGTTGCTGTGTATTTGCACCATAGGATTTTGTGACCAAGCATTTTCCTGATCTTCATCGTATAGAATGAACTGAAGAACTTTGCAGCCAACCTTTCTTCCTTAAGTTGGTGTTTTGAAGTCGCGTACTGAGATCCACACATTAGTTAGTCACGTACTTGAGAGCCGTGCATCAAATGTGGGAATTCTTGCTACAGATCAAGTCCAATTACGTATTGGGGTAAGGGTTCAACTGTAGGTTGGTAAGGTACTTGGGATTCCTTTACTTGTAACCGCTTGATTTGATAATAGTGGAGTTTCGGGAGTGGTGACCTGAAAATCACCCAGTGGGGTTTTTGCCGCGAGGTTTTTCCCCATTCGTAAACAAATCACCGTGTCATTTAATTTCCGCTTCATATTTAGTTATTTGGTGATTTGTTTGTGCTTCCACATATTTGCATGCTAAATTGATTAATTAATATCTTGGCTAATTAATTAATTGGTTTAATCACAAGGGGTCATTCAGATTGTGGTCTATCAAGTGGTATTAGAGCAGGCACACTCTAATTAGGTTTAATCTTTGCTGTGTTGATCCATTGACCCCTGCTTGTCATGGATAGAGAACAGTCATTAATTATACCTCCTTTATTTGATAGCACTAATTATGCATACTGGAAAGTATGCATGAGAGTTTTCTTGCAGTCTTTAAATGAGAAGGTATGGCAGGCTGTAAAGATTGGCTGGCCCAAGCCAAAAGAAGAACCGGCCGATTGGGATGACGCAAAGATCAAGGCAGCTAACTTCAACAGCAGAGTGTTAAATGCCCTATTTAGCGCAGTCACCAATGAGGAGTTTAAGAAGATATCCTCAACTGAAACTGCTAAGGAGGCTTGGATCATCCTCCAAACAACCTATGAAGGAACAAAGGCTGTCAAAGATTCAAAACTTCAGAGGCTTATTACAAACTTTGAAGAAATTAAGATGGAGGAGGATGAGTCGTTTGATGAGTTCTATGCCAAGCTAAAGGACATAGTAAACTCAGCCTTCAATCTTGGAGAAACCATCCCTGAACCTAAGGTTGTAAGGAAAGTGCTCAGATCTCTACCTGAGAGATTCCATGCAAAGATTACGGCAATAGAAGAATCAAAGGATATTGACAAAATTCCTTTGACTAAGCTGGTTGGAAACTTGCAGACCTACGAGCTAGGACTATCTAGGATTGACAAAACTAGTAAAGGCAAGAGCATGGCCTTGAAGGCAAAGAGCAGTGATACAGATGAGTCTTCCGATGATGAAGATTCTAAGATGAAGTCCTACATTACAAGGCAGTTTAAGAAGTTTATGAAGAATGCCAATGGGAGGAACTTCGACAATGATTGCAGACAATCCAATTCTTTTCAGTTTAAGAACTAAGAAAAAGGGAAGAAGGACACTAAGGATGGCGGTTAGTACACTGTTCCGGCTGGACCAAAGTGTTTCGGATGTCATGGATTCGGTCACATGAAGCATGAATGCCCAACATATCTCAAGAACAGTGGGAAGAGTAAGGCACTTACTGTAACCTTGAGTGGCACTGAGCCTGAAGATGATTCTGACAATGAGGATGATGGAATCTTAAATGCCTTCACTGCCACAGTCAATCCTACTGAAGGAATTGTTGAAGAAGTGGATGAAGAAGAAGAATTGGTAGAGTACAAATTTGAGAAAATGGATGATCAAGATGATATCTCCTCAGCCTATGAGAAGCTTTACAAGCTCTCTAAGAAGTATGAAAAATTGTATAGGCTGGCCACCAAGAAGCTCAGTGATGTGGAACTTGATTGTGAAGAGTTGTCCACAAAGGTTGATGAGGCGAATCAAACTATTGGAGCACTGAGGTTTGAGAACAACTTTTTTGCTGAGAAAACCAAGAAGCTTGAAGCTGAACTGTTTCAAGTTAGAGCTCAATTGGAGAGGACTTCAAGTGCAAAGCTTGATGAGATACTAAGCAATCAGAGAACTGCTTCGGATCGAATTGGCTTAGGGTATGGTCTTTCTTTCTCTAATAATGCTTCTACTAGCAATACTATTTTTGTTTCTCCTGCTAATAACACTGAAATTGAGAACATTGATGTCAAAATTGAATTAGCTAGTGAGAACTTAGACAATGGTAAATCTATCTTAGGAGCACCTCCTAAACAAGATAAGAAATATGCTAAAAACCCTAGAGCTAAGAAGGCTAACTCTCAAATGCCTAAACAAAAGAAGCAGCATCTCTGTTGTCATTGTGGAGCTGCTGGTCATACTCGACCAAATTACTATAAGTGGCTAGCCACTTAATAAAGCAATGGCATGATAGCATCTGGAAGCCAAAATCAACTTCAATCCCCTCTTGCTCCTCTTGGAGATATTCTAAAAGCTCTCATGTTTCTTTCTAACTTGAATAGTTTCAATTCTTCCCCCTTACCACCGGTTCAAAGATTCAATCAAAGGAAAGGTTCTTCCAAGGTGTGGAAGAAAAAAGACTCTAAGTGATTTCATCACTTTCTTTTCCCTTCTTGCTTTTCTTGTTTGTTGTATTGCTTGTGTGTGTTGCATTTTTGTTGAGTCAGTCTAGTTTTATGATTTATTTTGTTTAACATGTTTTTGTGTATTTACTTTCAGTTTTGTTTACTTTTGTTTTTAAAATAAAAAAAAAATTGAAAAAAAAAAAAAAAAACAGTGTGTGTTATGTGTACTTTGGTACTTGTGTACCTTGGATGACCACTGAAACAAAGTTTTTAAACTTTGTATCTCTTGTAACTTAGATGAGCATCTCTATACACAACTAAGCAAGTGAGCTTTGTGACTCTTGTTTGTGATGAGTAAGATTAAGTTATCTCTTAAAACTTAACACTCATATCACTCTTTTTGACTAGTAGGACTAGAAAATCCTAAGAGAAAGGCATAAATAACCATCTCATCACTGTTGCTCGCCAATCATAAATGACACCTGTATGCTTTGGCCTAGCAAAAGTGTAGTGTCATAGACACCTGTATGCTTCGGCATAGTAAAAGTGCAGCGTCAAAGACATTCGTATGCTTCGGTATAGTAAAAGTGCGATGTCAAATGCTTAACATCTTGGGCATTTCTTTTCTCTCTTATATATGCCCATGTATGGTATGCTAAAATAAAAGAAAATATGCAAAGAAAATAAAAAGCAAAAGAATAAAAAATGCTTTAAATATGGTTGCAAGCGTGTATTCTAGGAGATGTGGGAGTTATAGGATGTACCTCAAAGGTGATACTCCCCATCAAACAGTTATGATTGTGTGTGAGTTAAAGTTATTTTCTCATATCTCAAATCGTCATAACATGTATACACATATGCAATCTTGCGATGTTTTTCACACACAACACACAATATTCTTTACTACTTTTGATACATGTGCAGGTACAATGTGATTTGACCATCACAAAGGTTCTATATGTGCTAATGTATGCTCACTAAACTGTCTTAACTTGTTTTTGAAAAATAAAATTAGTTAGATTTGTTTAGTGTGTGTGTGTATTTTTGAGGATCCATGTGTTTAAATTCTTGTTGAGAGATCATTTTGAGAGCTTTATATGTTGAGTGGATCATTGGTTGAGGTGTGTGATGAATTGCATTCATGTTTGTGTTTTTCTTTTCTCAAAAAACTGCTTTTTCATCCTGTCTTGACACCTTCTCGACATCTCCTCGATACCTGGTCATCTGTCGAGCTTCTCAAGCTTTTTCTTATCGCAATCTCGACACCTCTTTGACATCTGATGGATCGATCGAGAAAGTTCCTGTCTCCTCAATACCTTCTGATACCTTGTCGAATTTGATCTTGCACCTCAATACCTCTCGATACCTCCATCTGTCGAAGGCCAAATTCTCGACACCTTCCTCGACAGCTTCCTTGATACCTCTCGATACCTCAGCTGTCGAGAATTACTGAGGTATCTATAAAAGGGCCTGTTCGATTTTTCACTCATTTCCTCGATCTCTCTCGATCTGTCCGACGGCTGTTCACCTCCTAACCAATTTTCTCTCACTTAAATCTTCAAACCCTTTTGATTTTCGGCCTTCCCTTGGTTTCAATTACTTGGTAAATTCATTTTTTTCCCTTCCTTTTTCATTCATTGCATGTTTTGAAACCTAGTTTTTGGGATTTTTGAAAATTTTTGGGGTTTTTCAAAATTGATGAGTTTTTCTTAAAATTTTGGGTTAGGCTTTAATTTAAATGCTTTCAAAATGACATACATTGCATTCCATATGCACTAGAATGACGTTTACATGCATTTAGATGTGTGCTTTATGCTGTGTGCTGGTAAGATTGGATTGGGCTGAGCCCATGATGCCTTTTGCTTTGCATGTCACATGCTCATGCATTCCCATGCATACGTTCTTTTTGTTCATCATATTTGCTCTATTTTGAACTATGTTGGGACTTTTCTGATTGTCTCCCTCTCTATCTCTTTCTCCTTCTTTTACGTTAGTAGTGTCTATGGCACCCAAACGTAAATCCACTCCTGCTCGGAACCTTCTGCGTTCTGGAGCTTCCTCTTCTTCTAACTCTGCTCCTTTTAACCTTTGGTTCCGTGATGGAGATGCCCACAAGGCATTTACAAAGAACTTTTCTTGACAAGGTGTTCATTCGGAACGCCAAGTCATTCTGGCGGACTTTACCGACACTGACCTTCCCTCTGTCATTCACAGTAGGGGATGGGGGTCATTATGTGACGTCCCGGTCACTTGTCCTCTCGTGCTGATTCAGGAGTTTTACTCCAACATGCACAGGATAGATCATTCAGTACCTCTCTTTTTCACTCGAGTTTGAGGTACACGCATCCCTGTCACACCGCAGCTAGTTGCGGATGTGCTTAGGGTTCCTAGGATAGAGCTTCCTGACTATCCTTCTTGTGAGCGTCTGAAGACTGTGTCCAAAGATGAGCTCATCTCTGCCTTTTATCAGCGCCCTGCTGATTGGGGTGAGCATCAGTACACATCATGTAGGCCTTTTGCTAAAGGTCCTAAATTCCTAAACATGGTGATGACGTTTGTACTCCATCCTCTCTCTCACTACAACTCTATCACAGAGTCTCGTGCTCGATTTTTGTTATCTTTTCTTGAGCATCTCACTATTGATTTTCCTTCTCACTTTATTCTTTCTATCATAGATGTTCATCTTAATTCGGCATCCCGTGATAAGCTCATCTTTCCTTCCGCTATCACGAGGATCTTACGCCATTTTTCCATTCCCTTTCCTGTGTCTGACCACTTCACACACATATCTGCCATAGATGCCGCTACCATAAAACGTAGTGAGGCTCAGTTTAGGTCGCGACAGACGGATTCCACTCCTCCCTCCCATTCGGCTTTGTCCAGATCTGCTCCATCTAGATTAGCTCCATCTACATTCGCTCCTTCTTCCTCTACGGGCAATGTATCTCTAGGAGACATTATGACGTAGCTGCAGCGCATGGACACTCGCCTTGATACACTCTTTGCTGAGTTGTATCAGGTGAATGTTCGTGTTGGCCGCATTGCACGACGGCAGACGACCATGGGTGGTTTTGCTCCAGAGGTTACTCCTTTACGACCTACTCCGGCAGCTTCAGATTTTGAGGTTGATGAGGATGATGATGATGATGATGATGATGGAGATGCTAGCTCTACTGATGAGATGTCTACATGACACTCTACCCTTTGTCACTCATGACAAAAAGGGGGAGTAGTTTTGGGTTATGAGAGTAGTCATCTTAGGGGGAGAATTAGTATAGGACATTTTGATAGGGGGAGTGTTGATATTCTTGAGGGATGTAGTGAGGTTTTTATGTATCTTTTCTTTTCTATTCTTTATAGATACATTGATCTTGTATATGAGGTCCTTTGACCATTTTTACATACATTGTACTTATACTTCTTTATATATGTGGATGAATATTTTTTTCACCTCTCTCTTCATGTGTTGTTTCTTCTCTATCTTTATACACATGTTCATTATATTTGTATGCAATCTATTATTTTTGTTTCACACAAGATGTCTTGATGAGTTTTGTTTAAAGTGTTTCAGAAATATAGGTTGTCAAAATCTACTTGCCATAAACTCTCTTTTTGCAAAGTTTTTCAAGAGTTTGTGTTAGGATAGATTTTATTGTATTCAACAAGTGAATATGAGTTTAGTGATTTATAACTTCTCTCGTATGTTCATTTGCTTGTTGTGGTTTTGTCACGGATTGCCAAAGGGGGAGATTGTTAGGACATATGTGTTTTCACTTATTAAGAACATATGTCACTTATTTATGTAAATTGGCTAATCCTTTGACAAAACGCATTCTACTTGTAATTAGGTAGTTCTAGGTGTTTTTAATACTTCAAGAAACAAAGTTTCAAGATCAAGTGTTGAAGTCATCAAGTCTGTTCAAGAAAAAGCAAGTTGAAGTGCAATTTCATTAGAACTCGACACCTTCTCAATAGCTACCTCGACACCTGCTATTTGTCGAGATTTAAAATTTCAGATTTTCTGATCTGATTTTCTTGGGATCCGTGAATATGCTTTTGGGCCTTCTTTTCTCCAAACCCTAAACATATAAAAGGATTGTTTTAAGAGCCGTCTAGTGTGACACAAGTTGCAAACTCATTAAGCAATCTCTGTTCAAGCAAATTGTGATCAAAAGACGAAGTTCTTGACCTAGTTCATCTTCTCTAAAGAAGTTACTGTGTATTTGCACCATAGGGTTTTGTAACCAAGCATCTTCCTGATCTTCATCGTGTAGGATGAACTGAAGAACTTTGCAGCCAACCTTTCTTCCTTAAGTTGGTGTTTTGAAGTCGCGTACTGGGATCCGCGCATTGGTTAGTCACGTACTTGGGAGCCGTGCATCAAAGGTGGGAACTGTTGCTACAGATCAAGTCCAATTGGGTATTAGGGTAAGGGTTCAACTGTAGGTTGGTAAGGTACTTTGGATTCCTTTACTTGTAACCGTTTGATTTGATAATAGTGGAGTTTTGGGAGTGGTGACCTGAAAATCACCCAGTGGGATTTTTGCCGCGAGGTTTTTTCCCATTCGTAAACAAATCACCATGTCATTTAATTTCCGTTGCATATTTAGTTATTTGGTGATTTATTTGTGCTTCCATATATTTGCATGCTAAATTTTGATTAATTAATAACTTGGCTAATTAATTAATTGGTTTAATCACAAGGGGTCATTCAGATTGTGGCCTATCATAGTTTATAACACTTTTCCATGAAATGGCTAATTTTGCCCCGGTAGCTGCATACAAGTCTGCCCTTGCCTTTGTTCTTCCCATCTTGGTTGAACCCTTGAGTCTTAACTGCAAGAACTATTGAGTCAACTGACACACCTCCATTGAAACCTAAAGCCCTTTGCCTTTCCTCTTGTATTATTAAAGCAAAGGCCTTGTCAATCGAAGGACTTGGCTCCATCATCAGAATCTGAGTTCTGAATTGCGAGAAAGCTTTATTCAAGCCATTGAGGAATTGCATCAATGTATCTTGATGATTGAAGAGTGTGATTTTATCATTCACTCCACAGACACATTTACCACAAGAGAAAGAAGGTAAAGGCCTGAGATTAAGCAGTTGATCCCCAGAAGCTTGAAGATTAGTGAAGTAGGTAGTCACTGTTGCATCTCCTTGCATAATTGTTGAGATCAACTTTTGAAGCTGTGAAATGCGTGGACCATTGGCTTGGGAGAAATGGTTTCTGAGTGAATTCCAAACCTCCATTGCAGTATTTTTGTAAATCACACTTGCAGTGATGTGAGGTGAAACGGAATTCAAAATCCATGAAGAAATCATGGAATTGTTCTTTGACCAAGCAATCTTTTCCAGAGGAGTAACAGCCATGGAAGCTGTGATAGAACCATCCACAAACCCTAGCTTGCTTTTGCATCCAATGCCATAAGCATAGCCCTAGCCCAATTAGGGTAATTGTCCTCTATCAAGAACTGAGTGACAAGAATTGCACCTGGTGATTCTCCACGGTGCAAGAAGAAAGGGCTTCTCGAATCCTCCATTGGAGAAAGCTCACGATGAGCAATAGATTGAGAAGCAGAAGTTGCTGAAGCTTGATCTTGATTCGCCATTGACAAAAGCACGAGGCTCTAATACCATAACAAAAAATAGAGTACCACAAGATAGAGACACTAGAGAGAGAATGAGGGAATCAAGATTGAAGAAGCTTTGTAATACTTGCATTAATTAACCAAATGATATACAAGAGGTTTATATAGCAGAGTTAACAAAGGAAACAAAAATAACTAACTCTAAACTAATTCCAAAATATACGGATCAACTATCTACAACAAATCATCACATTACACGTGTCAATACATAACAACCAACTAATCCAAGACTAAAACTACAGGTCGTATATGATATAATAGTCGTTTAGTCACTACAAAAAACGCGTGGCAGGGCTGCGTTTTGGAGCTGCGTTTTTCAAAAACGCAGCTTCAGGGTACTGTTTAAGCTGCGTTTTTTAAAAACGCAGCTCCAGTACTGGACTTATAGCTGCTTTTAATAAATGCGGCTATAGACTGAGTCTAAAGCTGCGTTTTTTGGTGTTCAGGCTGCGTTTAGCTTGGTAGGACTAGAGCTGCGTTTTAATAAACGCAGCTCTAGACCCATCTGACGATTTATTTATTTATTTATTTTTAATATATCCTAAAGCTGCGTTTATTAAACGCAGCTTCAACACTTATAGAGCTGCGTTTATCTAAACGCAGCTTAAACGTGTCTAGAGCTGCGTTTAATAAAACGCAGCTCAAGGTTTGTTATAAATAAAAAAAAAAAAAAAAAAAACCTAAACCACTCTCTGATTTCACCCGATCTCTCTCCTTCTCTCTCACTCTCTCCCTTTGACTCCCAAACCCTCACATAACCCACCCCTCTCTACCACCGATCCTCCTCACCGGCACACGAGCACTCTTCTTCATCTCTGTTCTCCTTGCACAGCTACTCCATCTTCCATCCCCACCAAGCTCACCGTCAACTTTGGTCTTCCCTATGCTTCCGAGCTTGCCTCCAAAGAGGTCAGTCAAATCTCTCACTTTCTTTTTACTATTGGGTTTTGTTTGTTTTGGTGTAAATTTTATGTGGGCTGAGTTTAGATTTTGATTCTGCAGTCTTATTCTACACTTTTTATGTCTGTTTGAGGAATTTTTTGACATGGGTTTGCTTTGTTTTTGTGTGATTTCAAATGGGTTTTCGTTAAAGCTTGTGTATTTTCATTGGATTCTATGTGAATCACAGTGGCTTTCTTGCAATAATAGAGTGACCCATGTTGGGAAATGGGATTTGTGGCTAGTTGTGACACATTTTTTCATTCTATTTGGGGTTTACCCAAAGAGAAAATAGGAATAGTTTTGGGACTAATCAAAGATCAAGAAATGAAATAATGAAAAGAAGATAGTAACTTTCGAGTGACCTGTGAGCACGGGCATTACTGCATCCCATAATGTGTTCTATACCTGTTTGGCATTTGTGTCATTAGGGTTTGAATTATCTGGATATGTTTTTTTGTTGGCCTTCAATTAGGTTAGAATTAATTATCCGGATATGTTTTATAATTTTTAATTTATAAAATACTTTTTTTTTTTCTATGACAATATTACACCTCCACATTGATCAGTGTCTACTTTCTGCAAAAGCCTCATGGGCCTGTCTTGATCGTTATCAATCTCTGAATAAACTACAAGATTTTCCACTGCTTTATTTTATTTTATTTTATTTTTTGCTTTAATTCCACTGCCAGGAGCATTTAAGACGTATTCTTAGAGGTCAAGCCTTGCTATTTGACTAGTCAAAATCAACTTCATTGGCAAGGACCTTATCTCCTGGAGTTTTGGAAAGTCAAATAGATGCCAAGAAGGTTTGTGACTTTGCCTTATCACAGAATCTTTAAATGAGTTCAGTCCAGAGAATAAATGGTTTGCTAAGAAAAAAGTGATTTAAAGAAAATAAATCTTGTCATTCTTTCAAACATAACTACCCAAGAATATTACAAGACCAATTATACTTTGTCACATGAAGGTAAAGGAGTGATCTTGGATTGTTTTACTAAACAAGGGCACTACTCTGGTAAACTGAATACACCTTTGATGTTGAAACAACAAACATTTGTCCATTATGCTTAAAGGGCAGAACTCGAGATGGGTAGGAAATCCTATTGTCAATATTGCAATGACGTAAGGATTGTTTTTCCAAATGTTGCATCACATAATGTTAAACATCAAGTAAAAACAACAAAGTTAGTGCAATTTGGATATATATCTACTAGGGTATGGTTAGAATTGACCACATAATCTTTATTTTGCTAATGGTAGTTTTTATTCCTACTTTATTGATAAAAAAAATTAACTATGGATTATTGACTTTACATATTATTTACTTTAATTTAAATCTTTAATATTTCATTATCATTAACTTGATACTCCATTATCATTAACTTGATGGGTTGGTTGTAAGATTATATAATGAGTTTTGTTTTGTTTTTTTTTTTTTTTAATAATGGTATTTTTGTCCCATAAAACCACTACATTAATAATTAAATGCAAAATCGCCTTCTAAAACTTATCCCTGCATAAATGTATTGATGTTTTGTTTAAATGAAATTATAAACCCTTAATATCACATTAAGTTACTAGATTTCTAATTTTTTAGCGGTGTGCTATGTTTCATGAGTTGTGAGAATTGATAATTCAGCCCTAATATTGGTGGTTTTGTATATACAGATGATTATCAACAAAGCCCAGCAGAGGAAAATAGGCTTAAAAGACGTGGTCCTACAAAGCTAGCTGAGATATGGGCATTGGATGGATCTTGGAAGATCCGGTTGACGTTAAATGGCCAAGGGCAACCAATTGGTCCGGACGGTAAAACATTTGTTCGGTGGTTAGGAACTTTTTTGCACAATGGGTTATTATGCCCACTTGTCCCTGCTGGGTGGCCAAATGTCCGAGAAAAAGTTAAAGAGGATTGTTGGGTGGAGATTAAGGTAATATGAAAATAAAGTATAAGTAACAGTCATTTACAGCTATTGTCGTAATTAAATGTCATATTTAGTAGGGTCCATTCTTGTGTTTTGCTAACTCTACTTTTGCATTTCAGAAACGGTATCTCATTCCGTCCAATATTGTTAAACCACCCAATCAAATGGGATGGGCAATGCATATACTCGGGGTCCTCAGGAGAAATCGGAGGAGTAAGTTGAAGAAGGATCACATTAAAGAAGGGATGACAAAGGAAGAAGTATTGGCCAAGAGGACACCGCCGAGGGTAATGGAGGACCAGTGGAAGGAGATGGTTAACTACTGGTTTCATGAGAAAACTGTGGTATTGCTAATTTATTCGTCTATCTCATTTTAGTCATAAATTAGTCAATGAGATCATGTTGGCCATGTTTTATATATATATATATATTTTACAAAAACCAGCTAGAAGAGGGTGTCTCCATGTGCTAATTAATCGCTCCTGTCCCTACAACTATACAAGTCCAATAACAAGGTTCCATTATTTTGTTGGTTGGTGATAACTGTTGCATTATTTATATGAGAGGCATGAATTAGCCAAGTTGGTGGAATCGGTTGGGGTTGTCCTCCAGTTGTCTTTAGCTTTGGGTGGTTGATTAGAGAGTAACATAGCAATTCAATCCAGCCACATGATTTGAGAGAAGAGAAAACAGATCAGTTTCCTCTGTTTCTCTTTTCCTTCTACCATCTTTCTCTTACATTATGCTGATTTATAGTTCTCTCAAACTTGATTTGTATGTTACTTATGTTCCATCTCTTTTTCTATATACAGGTTCAGAATTTCATAGCTTTATTTTCTTAGTGTGAATTGGCTACTGCAAATCCAGGTGACTTTTCAAATATTGGCAAATCCAAGTGCACTTGATCTCCTATGTGCGCCATCCTTTTCTCCTTTTGGGGCCAATCCCTCCTTTTGAATTTTGAAAATAAGTTCAATTCCATGAGATAACAAGGTAGATTTAATTTTTATTTTAATATATATTTTAGTTTTTTCAAGGTTATATGATAAATGTAATAAAAATCTCTAAATCCTAACCACAAAAATGGTCCTGCCTCTAATTCTTAAAATGCAAAATAAAAACAAAGAAGACTTCTATTAAAAATATTTACTTTTTTTGTCCTAAGGAACATATACTTTGAATACACTTTCTATTATGTAATTTAACATTACAAGAGAGAGATTGGGTTTGTTGGTAAGGTAGATGTGACAACTATTATTGGTGATTAAATTTTTTTTTTTAGTGGACTTTCTCATGGAGACAATACGTTGGTCTAACCTTTCTCGTGAGGGAAATACACATAACATGACATATCATATTTGTGACATTGTGCTTTTTTTTTTTAGTGGACTTTCTCATGGAGACAATACGTGGGTCTAACCTTTCTCAATTTACAGTGGATAAACACAAAGTTTACAAACTTATGTGTCAATGAATAAGCATAATTAGTACATTAACAACAACATAATAAATAAATTTTTTTTTAAAAAACCCTAAATATTTATTTTTTGTGGAGAAATACTAGGAATGGTACAAATTTTACTATATAAATTTTACAAACTGTGTCAACTTTTAAAAACAAACACAAAAAAATTAATTATTATTTTGTTGATGCAACACTAATCATTTTTATTGTCACATACAATAAAGTTGTGTAATTCAATGATATTGCTAGCTCTACTTTATTAGAAGATTAAATTTTGACACATAAATTGTATCGTTTACGTAAATAGCCTACTATTTATATATATATATATATATATATATTCATTGGCTGAGAGAAAAAGGTCAGAATGGGATAAAAATTTCATTATCTCAAGAAATCCACGCGGTGGTACCGTTCCCACACCTTTATTTTGGCTGATCTCATGGAGAGGAAACTGTAAACCATTCATTTTTTTTTTATGACTATTGGCACCATATATAATTATACGTAGCTTTCTGAAGGAGGTAGATAGCCCAAAACCCAAAGAATAGTCTTTATCCATTGCAATCTGCATGTGCTGTGGGCAAGATAATACATGCTCCAACTAAAAGACGTACACGTTTATTTCATTATTTGTCCAACCAAAACTTGTGTGATATCCAAAATTTTGTGCCTGAAAATTGAATGAGGTGCATATGTGTACTAGTACTACCTACCAAAAAATTATTGAATAAGGTGTTCATTGTTTTTGTATTTTTTTTTCCCCTCTTTTTTCTGGGCAAATTTATTTTCATGTTCAATTGAATTTGGTTTAAATTTTATTTTTGAAACGTATTCAACCAGAGTTGAACTTGTTATTTCAGCCACCACCAAGTATTATGGGGTTAAAGTACCATTCCATCCAAAGACTATTATTAGTTAGGTCATACTCACTTATCATGATATTTGTCATGGTATGTCACATGAAAGAAGTGAATATGTTACAACAATATCTAGAAAGATCGAGTACCATTGATATATATTATGTCCTAGCTTGAATCAACAAGAGAATGCAGGTCGTTCCCATCAAACTTTGCTAATTAATAAAATTTAAGAAAGTCGTTTAAACAAGGAAACATCTCTTAGTAAGGGCAATGCTTTCATCTAGTGCTCTTTTGTACTGGATGATATACAAGACCGACACATGTTCATTTTAATACATAATATTTTCATATATATCTTATCTAATAAATAAGAGCACTAGATAAGGCAGGACTCCAATAATCCAATTAGATAAACCTATATATGAGATAGTAGTCATAATCAGATAATAATTTTCCCCTATTCTTTGAGTTTTGTATTGAAACTGTTTAGATTGTGGGGATTTAATTAGAATTTGAGGAAGTAGAAGAAGTGGCAAACACCTAACAATTAAAGATATCCATTGAAAAATTGATGAATGTCAAATGTGATCATATTGCTAATTTGCTACCCTTCTTATGACTCGTACGTTAAATGATGCCAATATTTTCAACCTTTTTATACGTGAAGATCTAGGTTGGGGTCTATTTAATATTTACACGTGTTTTGTTGCTATATTGTGAATGCTAAGTATGAACAATATTTAAAGGTACCAATTATTAAGATCAATATTGATTTGAAGGCACTAAACAGTATTTAAAGGCACCAATTATTAAGATCAATATTGATTTGAAAGCACTAATTATTATGAAAAATATTATAATCCATCAATAATCTTGAAAATATATTAGAAGACATCAATTATCATGAAGAATATTTTAGGACACCGATACGTGTTAGAAGCAAAAAAATATTATAAATAAATAAATATTCATCATTGATTGAGTTATTTTTGGATTCAAGTATGAAGATTATACATTTATAAAATAAAAATAGCCATTATTATCATTTCTGATGCCAAATAATTCTAAACTGTAAGCACTTCCACAATATTCTTTTGTCATTTTTCTCACGTCTAAAAAGTAAAAACACTTTTTCGGATTAGTTACCAAACATGTATAACAACTTCAAAACATAATTTAGTTACTAAATAGCTTTAAAAAATTTCAATAACAACCCACACAGCTCCCTTAGTTTTCTAGTGAAATATATTAACAAATACATCTATGTACTCAGATGACAAGCATGCTAGAATGATTAATTGTAAAAATTCAACTCAAACAATCCTGCTTTTTACAAATTTGTCAAAACCAGATATTATTGTCTTTTAATGATGTATTATATATATATATATATATATGAGTTGGGTTCAAGTTACACCTGGTGTAACTCTAAATAATGTTACACCACTCATTAACTTGTTATTGAATTTATATTTTGAAAATCCAACCGTTGAATTATATGTTCTATAAGCTCATATTTTATGTATTATTTTAAACTACAAAAATTTGAATTTAAATAATTGATTGATGAAATAACTATTAATCTTTGTTTATCTTTAAATTTTGTAAGCATGGAAAATATATAAAGATAATGTAATCTAATTGTTGATTTGTTAAAATTCACATCCAATTAAAAAATATTGAGTGGTGTACCATTGCTTAAAGATCTAATGGTTTAAGTTACACCTTTTTTTATTTTATTTATTATATATATATATATATATTCATAGATTTATAAAAGATATAATGGTTGAAAAAAATATCATTAAATGCTATTACTTTCCAATTTCATTATATAATTAATACTAGCATTTTTATGTCTCTCTCTCCTCCATTTAATGGGTTTTAATTGATTAAACGACACACTGCCATTTTTTCTATAATAAATAAATAACGTGCCTCCGTTCTGACAAAAAAGCAACTGAGTGCCCATTTGGTTGCACTTTCCAGAGGCAAAAAGTGATTTTGAAACCAAATAAATAAATCATGTGTTTGGTGAGACTATTAAAAGCTAATTTTTGTAAAACGCAACTTTTACAAATGTGAAGAAATTGAACTTTAACACAACACAACGAAGCGAAGCTTTTGCAAAAGCCATTTCACGTTCATAAATATTATTGTTGAGAGTCTGTCTTCAATTACCAAATTGCCCAAACATTTTATTACAAAGGAACCCAATAATGAAATTAGAACCAAAAAAACAAAAATCGATCTGACCCATTTCTACCACATGTTGTTGGCAGTGGGGAAGAGATCAAGCAGCAGTGGGGAGGAAGACAGGTGGCGGTGAAGGCAGAGTAGATCAGCAGATGACGGAGGCGTGTTGAGGAAGACAGGCGGTGGTGAAGGCAAAGATCAAGCACTGATTTGACCCATTCCTCCCTTAGCAATTTCCCCCTCTATTTTCGTTTGATGAGAATCAAATGGTGTGATGTGTGTGACCTTTAAGTTTGTGTGTTTTGATGGGATAGAGGGAAAGAAACTTGCAAATGAAGTGGTAAGAGAAAACAAAGAAAGGAAGAAGAAAAAAGAAAGAGAGCTTTGCGGAACTAGAATGTTTTGGAGAAAGTGGTAGGGAAAAAGGGGAAAGAAGGAATAAAAAGAAAAGAGAAGGGTATGTGTGTGGAGGAGAAAAAAAGAGGGGGGGGGGAGGGGAAGAAGGAAATATGGATGAAAAAAAAAGTAAAGAAATAAGGGAAAAATAAAATATAGAATGAGAAATTAAAATTGAGAAATGCTATCACAATATTTTCACAATAAATCTTAAGTGGTAGGTTATTATTATTAGTTAATATTGGCGAGAAATTTTGTTTTTTAGAAACTTTGAAAGTACTTTTTAGAATAATTTTTTAGAAAGTATTTTCACAATACTTTATATATACATTGTCCTTTTTGGTAATTTACCACTCAAACCGTTACTTTTATAAGTACTAGCCAAACACTCAGCTTTTTCAAAAAGCATTTTTTAACGGTTTTTACTAAACACTCAGTTTTTTCAAAAAACATTTTTTCATACTGCACTTTTTGAAAAATCCCAGTTTTAAAAAGCTAAACCAAACTCACCCTAAATGGTACACCGTACACTAGAATTGTAATCCACATAGCCATATAGCAACTAATATTAAATTTTAATTTTATAATTCTTACCATATAGTACCAAAACCAATATTTTTTGGTTTTTTATTTTATTTTATTTTATTTATGTTAAACCTATTAGTTCTTCTTACTTTTACAATTATAGTACCAAGATAGGTAATAAAACTTAATGACGAAATGGAACCTATTGTTTAGTGCTTAGTTCCAGTTGGGATTTTTAAACGGTGTAGGTCTCAATCTGCATAAAATAAGATAAAAACTCAGTAAAATTTTTTGGTGTGCTTTGCTGAAATGGTGGTTATTGAAAATGGTGGTGTGAGCTTTAGGCAAGTAGAAACCAATTAAATAAGGAATGAGAAAAAAAAAGCTAGTGTTAATTACGCAATAAGATGGAAAATAATAACATTTAATAATTTTTTTTAACCGTTAGATCTTTTAGAGATCTATGGTGTAAAAAATGTGTAATTTTGGAAGAGCTATATCATGTATAACTTAAACTCATCTTTTATAAAAAAATTCCATTTTGACACGCCAAAAGCCTACTTTATTATTTTAGCACATCATTTTACAATATCCCCCACATCACGGAAAATTATTAAGTACTTCTAGATTATCATAAATGCGTACTCCCCTCTCTCACATAAATGGTGGGTCCCACCATGAATTTAATTAGTGAGACCTACCATTAATGTGAGAGGAGGGAGTATTATGGTACTCTAGGAGTACACAATAATTTTCCCTACATCACATGTTTTATTCTTCAATTCCATGCATTAAAATAATATTTACAGCACATTAAAATAATATATTAATTCCTCAACAACAACAACAACAACAACAACAATGGCACAACCACCACTGCCGCAACAATGGCCATCGACAACAACCATTGCCGCAACAACAACAACACCGATAGCTACCACCAGCACAAACCCATTACCAAACTCATACCCACAACAAATCCATAGCTAACAACGCCACAAACTCACATCCACCAACGCCACAAACTCACAACCACCACTATCGGAATCCTCTCACAAATTAAAAAAAAAAAAAAAATAGAGAGTGGTTTGAAACCCCAACTGAACTAATCAATCAATGACCCAAAACCTCAACCCACAACCCACACAATGTCGCTCAACGCTGAATCCATAACCTACACAACCGCTGTCGAATCTACCATTAAAAAAAAGAAAAAAACCACTGTGATAGAGATCAACTTGGCTTGATGCTCTAGCCTAGGTTTCGTTGGAGAGGAAGGCAGAGACATTGAGTAGAGCGAGAGAGAGAGCAGAGAAATGGTTGGAGGCTCAGAGCAAGAATGAGAGATAGGAAAGAAAGACGGAAATGAGAAAGACCAAAAAAAAAAAAAAAGAAGAAGAAGAAGAAAAGAGAGCGGGCTCCACCTGAATTAAAAAAAAAAAAAAAAAGGGATAATTACACATAACCCACCTGTGGTTTGGGCGAAAATCACGTTGCCTATCTGTGATTTGAAAAATGTCACTTAACCCACCTGAGGTATGTTCCGTTTGTTTTCCGTAACCCACCTCTGTTAAAATTAGGGGTAAATAGGTATTCTTGCACAAATTTTATGTCTTTCTCCTCCCAAAACAAAAAATAATACAAAATATAATAAAATCAAGATCAAAAAGTGGTATTTTTCTGTCTCTCTATTCACACAAATTTTAAACCTGAAGAACATACCAAAAAAATTTTATTCACACGTTCACACTACTCTAATTTTTTTTCCTTATTTTTTTCTTCCTTTTCTTTCTTTCATTTCATCCCAGCTGTCTCTCTCCTCACATTTTCTTCTCCATCTTCCCTCTGAGTTTCTCTCTTTTCCTCCATCGCCGATCTTCACAAGCCCATCCACCATAAACCCAACTCGCCTCCCCAACTCCAGTCCAGCCCTTCTGCCGACCTAGCTCGCCTCCCCAGCTCCGATCCAGCCCTTCTGCCGACCCAACTCGCCAATCTTTGTAGCCCATTCCACCGACCTAGCTCACCGATCTTCCTCCACTCCTTACCGGCCTAACTCCCCTACCCAAACGTATTCCTCCACTCGCCGCCGACCCTCACTCTCTCTTTAGTTCCTCACTCTCGCCAACCCAAGCCGTGGGCTTCGCCATGTTCAATGTGGGTTTCGAGTTTAATGGTTTGTGGGTTTGATGGCGGTGGATTTTGGCTGTGGTAGTGGGTTTGTGGCAATGGATTTTGGTTTGTTTTGTGGTGGATTGTGGGTCAATGGTGGTGTGGCTAGATTTTTTTCTGGGTTTCATGGATTTCGCCGCCATACCTCTCCCTCTTTGGGTGGATCGTGGTCGTGGTTTAATGAGTTTTGTTTTTTATTTATTTATTTATTTTTATGTGTGGATTGTGGTTGTGGTCTGGGTTGCTAGATTTTGTTTTTGATTTTTTTTTCTGGTTAATGGGTTTGGTAGTGGAACGGGGTTGGGTATGTTCTTCATGTTCAAAATTAGAGAGAGACAAATATCACTTTTTGATCTTGTTTTTCTTGCATTTTTGTGTTATTTTTTGTTTTGGGAGGAGAGAGACATAAAATTTGTGCAAGAGTACCTATTTACCCCTAATTTTAACAGAGGTGGGTTACGGAAAACAAACGGAACATACCTCAGGTGGGTTAAATGACACTTTTCAAACCACGGGTAGGCAACGTGATTTTCGCCTAAACCACAGGTGGGTTATGTGTAATTATCCCAAAAAAATATATAAGTTTTACAATTTGTGAACGGTTCAGTCTCAAATTTGAGATTGCATTGTTCATCAATGCCTAATATTATGGCATTTAAAACACTTGGGGGCTGTTTGGTTTTTTTTTTCATCACTCATCACTCCTCACTCGATTTTTATCACTCATTACTCATCACTTAAAATACCCCAACTCCCTACACCCCACCCGTTTGGACACTGTTTTTAGTTCACATTACTCAAATATTTCAACCTTTTTGTGGGACCCATACCTGATCACCAAGTCAGACCCTTCTTCTGTGGGACCCACTCTTCTTAAAACCACCAAACACAAAGCCAAAAATAAACTGGAAACAACGCCACCCAAAAAAAAAAAAAAAA